>NW_028187495.1:69200-272125 GCF_964204655.1 Triturus cristatus
AAACACTACCCCCAGCACGACCCCCTACACTACCCAAAGACAACTGTACTACCCTAAACCCAAAAACACTACCCCAGCACAACAACCAACACTACCCAAACACCACTGCACTACCTAAACCCTAAAAAACTACCCCCGCACGACGCCCTACACTACCTAAACACCACTGCACTACCCTAAACCCTAAAACACTACCCCCAACACGACCCCCTAAACTACCCAAACACCACTGCGCTACCCTAAAACAATACCCCTACATTACCCAAACACCACTGCACTGCACTAAACCCTAAAACACTACCCACAGCACGCCCCCCTATACTACAAAAACACCACTGCACTACCCTAAACCCTAAAGCACTACCCCAGCATGAACCCCTACACTACCCAAACACCACTGCACTAACCTAACCCTAAAACACTACCCCAAGCACGACCCGCTACACTACCAAAACACCATTGCACTACCCTAAACCCTAAAACACCACCTCCAGCACTACCCCCTACACTACCCAAACACCAATGCACTACCCTAAACCCCAAAACACTACCCACCGCATGACCCCCTACACTATCCAAACACCACTGCACTACCCTAAACCCTAAAACACTTCCCCAGCCCGACCCCCTACACTATCCAAACACCACTGCACTACCCTAAACCCTAACACACTACGCAAAGCATGACCCCCTACACTACCCAAAACCACGGCACTACCCTAAACCCTAAAACACTACAGCTGAACGACCCCCTACACCACCCAAAGACCACTTCACTACCCTAAACCCTAAAACACTACCCCCAGCACGACCCCCTACACTACCCAAAGACAACTGCACTACCCTAAACCCAAAAACACTACCCCAGCATGACCCCCTACACTACCCAAACACCACTGCACTACCCTAAACCCTAAAACACTACCCCCAGCACGACCCACTAAACTACCCAAACACCACTGCGCTACCCTAAACCCTAAAACACTACCCCTACACTACCCAAAGACCACTGCACAACCCTAAACCCTAAAACACTTCCCCAGCACGACCCCCTACACTACCCAAACACCACTGCACTACCCTAAACCCTAAAACTCTACCCTCAGCACTACCCCCTACACTACCCAAACACCATTGCACTACCCTAAACCCTAAAGCACTTCCCCAGCAGTACCCCTACATTACCCAAACACCACTGCACTACCTTAAACGCTAAACCACTACAACCAGCATGACCCCTACACTACCCAAACACCACTGCACTACCCTAAACCCTAAATCACTACCCTAGCACGACCCCCTACACTACCCAAACACCACTCCACTAACCTAAACCCTAAAACACTACACCCAGCACGACCCCGTACACTACACGAACACCACTGCACTAAACCCTAAAACACTACCCCAGCACGACCCACTACACTACCCAAACACCACTGCACTAACCTAAACCCTAAAACGCTACCCAAGCACGACCCCCTACACTACCCAAACACCATTGCACTACCCTAAACCCTAAAACACCACCTCCAGCACTACCCCCTACACTACCCAAACACCAATGCACTACACTAAACCATAAAACACGACCCCCGCACGACCCCCTACACTACTTAAACACCACTGCACTACCCTAAACCCTAAAACACTACCCCCAGCACAACCCCCTACACTACCCAAACACCACTGCACTAACCTAAACCCTAAAACACCACCCCCAGCACGTCGCACTAAACTACCCAAACACCACTGCACTACCCTAAACCCTAAAACACCACCCCCAGCATGACCCCTACACTACCCAAACACCACTGCACTACCCTAAACCCTAAATCACTACCCTAGCATGACCCCCTACACTACCCAAACACCACTCCACTAACCTAAACCCTAAAACACTACACCCAGCACGACCCCCTACACTACACGAACACCACTGCACTAAACCCTAAAACACTACCCCAGCACGACCCCCTACACTACCCAAACACCACTGCACTAACCTAAACCCTAAACGCTACCCAAGCACGACCCCCTACACTACCCAAACACCATTGCACTACCCTAAACCCTAAAACACCACCTCCAGCACTACCCCCTACACTACCCAAACACCAATGCACTACACTAAACCATAAAACACGACCCCCGCACGACCCCCTACACTACTTAAACACCACTGCACTACCCTAAACCCTAAAACACTACCCCCAGCACAACCCCCTACACTACCCAAACACCACTGCATTAACCTAAACCCTAAAACACCACCCCCAGCACGTCGCACTAAACTACCCAAACACCACTGCACTACCCTAAACCCTAAAACACCACCCCCAGCATGACCCCTACACTACCCAAACACCACTGCACTACCCTAAACCCTAAATCACTACCCTAGCATGACCCCCTACACTACCCAAACACCACTCCACTAACCTAAACCCTAAAACACTACACCCTACACTACACGAACACCACTGCACTAAACCCTAAAACACTACCCCAGCACGACCCCCTACACTACCCAAACACCACTGCACTAACCTAAACCCTAAACGCTACCCAAGCACGACCCCCTACACTACCCAAACACCATTGCACTAACCTAAACCCTAAAACACCACCTCCAGCACTACCCCCTACACTACACAAACACCAATGCACTACACTAAACCCTAAAACCCGACCCCCGCACGACCCCCTACACTACTTAAACACCACTACACTACCCCAAACCCTAAAACACTACCCCAGCACAACCCCCTACACTACCCAAACACCACTGCACTAACCTAAACCCTAAAACACCACCCCCAGCACGTCCCCCTAAACTACCCAAACACCACTGCACTACCCTAAACCCTAAAACACCACCCCCAGCATGACCCCTACACTACCCAAACACCACTGCACTACCGTAAACCCTAAAACTCTACCCTCAGCAGTAACCCCTACACTACCCAAACACCATTGCACTTGCCTAAACCCTACAGCACTTCCCCTGCAGTACCCCTACATTACCCAAACACCACTGCACTACCTTAAACCCTAAACCACTACAACCAGCATGATCCCTATACTACCCAAACACCACTGCACTACCCTAAACCCTAAATCACTACCCTATCACAACCCCCTACACTACCCAAACACCAACCCACTAACCTAAACCCTAAAACACTACACCCAGCACGACCCCCTACACTACACGAACACCACTGCACTAAACCCTAAAACACTATCCCAGCACGACCCCCTACACTACCCAAACACCACTACACTAACCTAAACCCTAAAACGCTACCAAGCACGACCCCCTACACTACCCAAACACCATTGCACTACCCTAAACCCTAAAACACCACCTCCAGCACTTCCCCCTACACTACCCAAAAACCAATGCACTACACTAAACCCTAAAACACGACGCCCCGCACGACCCCCTACACTACTTAAACAACACTGCACTACCCTAAACCCTAAAACACTACCCCCAGCACAACCCCCTACACTACCCAAACACCACTGCACTAACCTAAACTCTAAAACACCACCCCCAGTATGTCCCCCTAAACTACCCAAACACCACTGCACTACCCTAAACCCTAAAACACCACCCCCAGCATGACCCCTAAACTACCCAAACACTAATGCACTATCCTAAACCCTAAAACACTACCCCCACACGACCCCCTACACTACCCAAACACCACTGCACTACCCTAAATCCTAAAACACAACCCCCTATACTACACAAACACCGCTGCACTACCCTAAACCCTAAAACACTACTTCCAGCACGACCCCCTACACTACCCAAACACCACTGCGCTACCCTAAACCCTAAAACACTACCCATACACTACACAAACACCACTGCACGACCTTAAACTCTAAAACACTACCCCCAGCAGTACCCCCTACACTACCAAAATACCATTGCACCACCCTAAACCATAATACACTAACCCCAGTATAGCCCCTACACTACGCAAACACCATTGCACTACGCTAAACCCTAAAACACTACACCAGCAGTACCTCCTACACTACCCAAACACAACTACACTACCCTAAACCCTAAACCACTACCCCAGCACGACCCCCTACACTACCCAAACACCACTGCACTACCCTATACCCTAAAACTGTACCCCCACATGACCCCCTACACTACCCAACCACTGTACTACCCTAAACCCTAAATCTACACTCAGCACGACCCCCTGCACTACCCAAACACCATTGCACAACCCTAAACCCTAAAACACTACTGCCAGCATGACCCCCTGCACTACACCAACACCACTGCACTACCCTAAACCCTAAAGCACTACCCCAGCACGACCCCCTATAAAACCCAAACACCACTGCACTGCCCTAAACCCTAAACCACTACCCCCAGCACGACCCCCTACACTACCCAAACACCACTGCACTACTCTAAACCCTAAAACACCACCCCCAGCACACTTCCCTACACTACCCGAACACCGATGCACTACCCTAAGCTCTAAAACTCCACCCCAGCATGATCCCCTTCACTACCCAAACACCAATGCACTACCCTAAACCCTAAAACATTACCCCTAGCACAATCCCCTTCACTACCCAAACACGAATGCACTACCCTAAACCCTAACACTCTACCCAAAGCATGACCCCCTACACTACCCAAAACCACAGCACTACCCTAAACCCTAAAACACTGCCCCCTGCACGACCCCTACACCACCCAAAGACAACTGCACTGCACTAAACCCTAAAACACTACCCCCAGCACGACCCCCTACACTACCCAAAGACAACTGTACTACCCTAAACCCAAAAACACTACCCCAGCACAACAACCAACACTACCCAAACACCACTGCACTACCTAAACCCTAAAAAACTACCCCCGCACGACGCCCTACACTACCTAAACACCACTGCACTACCCTAAACCCTAAAACACTACCCCCAACACGACCCCCTAAACTACCCAAACACCACTGTGCTACCCTAAATCAATACCCCTACACTACACAAACACCACTGCACTGCACTAAACCCTAAAACACTACCCACAGCACGCCCCCCTATACTACAAAAACACCACTGCACTACCCTAAACCCTAAAGCACTACCCCAGCATGAACCCCTACACTACCCAAACACCACTGCACTAACCTAACCCTAAAACACTACCCAAGCACGACCCGCTACACTACCAAAACACCATTGCACTACCCTAAACCCTAAAACACCACCTCCAGCACTACCCCCTACACTACCCAAACACCAATGCACTACCCTAAACCCCAAAACACTACCCACCGCATGACCCCCTACACTATCCAAACACCACTGCACTACCCTAAACCCTAAAACACTTCCCCAGCCTGACCCCCTACACTATCCAAACACCACTGCACTATCCTAAACCCTAACACACTACGCAAAGCATGACCCCCTACACTACCCAAAACCACGGCACTACCCTAAACCCTAAAACACTACAGCTGAACGACCCCCTACACCACCCAAAGACCACTTCACTACCCTAAACCCTAAAACACTACCCCCAGCACGACCCCCTACACTACCCAAAGACAACTGCACTACCCTAAACCCAAAAACACTACCCCAGCATGACCCCCTACACTACCCAAACACCACTGCACTACCCTAAACCCTAAAACACTACCCCCAGCACGACCCACTAAACTACCCAAACACCACTGCGCTACCCTAAACCCTAAAACACTACCCCTACACTACCCAAAGACCACTGCACAACCCTAAACCCTAAAACACTTCCCCAGCACGACCCCCTACACTACCCAAACACCACTGCACTACCCTAAACCCTAAAACTCTACCCTCAGCACTACCCCCTACACTACCCAAACACCATTGCACTACCCTAAACCCTAAAGCACTTCCCCAGCAGTACCCCTACATTACCCAAACACCACTGCACTACCTTAAACGCTAAACCACTACAACCAGCATGACCCCTACACTACCCAAACACCACTGCACTACCCTAAACCCTAAATCACTACCCTAGCACGACCCCCTACACTACCCAAACACCACTCCACTAACCTAAACCCTAAAACACTACACCCAGCACGACCCCCTACACTACACGAACACCACTGCACTAAACCCTAAAACACTACCCCAGCACGACCCACTACACTACCCAAACACCACTGCACTAACCTAAACCCTAAAACGCTACCCAAGCACGACCCCCTACACTACCCAAACACCATTGCACTACCCTAAACCCTAAAACACCACCTCCAGCACTACCCCCTACACTACCCAAACACCAATGCACTACACTAAACCATAAAACACGACCCCCGCACGACCCCCTACACTACTTAAACACCACTGCACTACCCTAAACCCTAAAACACTACCCCCAGCACAACCCCCTACACTACCCAAACACCACTGCACTAACCTAAACCCTAAAACACCACCCCCAGCACGTCGCACTAAACTACCCAAACACCACTGCACTACCCTAAACCCTAAAACACCACCCCCAGCATGACCCCTACACTACCCAAACACCACTGCACTACCCTAAACCCTAAATCACTACCCAAGCATGACCCCCTACACTACCCAAACACCACTCCACTAACCTAAACCCTAAAACACTACACCCAGCACGACCCCCTACACTACACGAACACCACTGCACTAAACCCTAAAACACTACCCCAGCACGACCCCCTACACTACCCAAACACCACTGCACTAACCTAAACCCTAAACGCTACCCAAGCACGACCCCCTACACTACCCAAACACCATTGCACTACCCTAAACCCTAAAACACCACCTCCAGCACTACCCCCTACACTACCCAAACACCAATGCACTACACTAAACCATAAAACACGACCCCCGCACGACCCCCTACACTACTTAAACACCACTGCACTACCCTAAACCCTAAAACACTACCCCCAGCCGAACCCCCTACACTACCCAAACACCACTGCATTAACCTAAACCCTAAAACACCACCCCCAGCACGTCGCACTAAACTACCCAAACACCACTGCACTACCCTAAACCCTAAAACACCACCCCCAGCATGACCCCTACACTACCCTAACACCACTGCACTACCCTAAACCCTAAATCACTACCCTAGCATGACCCCCTACACTACCCAAACACCACTCCACTAACCTAAACCCTAAAACACTACACCCAGCACGACCCCCTACACTACACGAACACCACTGCACTAAACCCTAAAACACTACCCCAGCACGACCCCCTACACTACCCAAACACCACTGCACTAACCTAAACCCTAAACGCTACCCAAGCACGACCCCCTACACTACCCAAACACCATTGCACTAACCTAAACCCTAAAACACCACCTCCAGCACTACCCCCTACACTACACAAACACCAATGCACTACACTAAACCCTAAAACCCGACCCCCGCACGACCCCCTACACTACTTAAACACCACTACACTACCCCAAACCCTAAAACACTACCCCAGCACAACCCCCTACACTACCCAAACACCACTGCACTAACCTAAACCCTAAAACACCACCCCCAGCACGTCCCCCTAAACTACCCAAACACCACTGCACTACCCTAAACCCTAAAACACCACCCCCAGCATGACCCCTACACTACCCAAACACCACTGCACTACCGTAAACCCTAAAACTCTACCCTCAGCAGTAACACCTACACTACCCAAACACCATTGCACTTGCCTAAACCCTACAGCACTTCCCCAGCAGTACCCCTACATTACCCAAACACCACTGCACTACCTTAAACCCTAAACCACTACAACCAGCATGATCCCTACACTACCCAAACACCACTGCACTACCCTAAACCCTAAATCACTACCCTATCACAACCCCCTACACTACCCAAACACCAACCCACTAACCTAAACCCTAAAACACTACACCCAGCACGACCCCCTACACTACACGAACACCACTGCACTAAACCCTAAAACACTATCCCAGCACGACCCCCTACACTACCCAAACACCACTACACTAACCTAAACCCTAAAACGCTACCAAGCACGACCCCCTACACTACCCAAACACCATTGCACTACCCTAAACCCTAAAACACCACCTCCAGCACTTCCCCCTACACTACCCAAAAACCAATGCACTACACTAAACCCTAAAACACGACGCCCCGCACGACCCCCTACACTACTTAAACAACACTGCACTACCCTAAACCCTAAAACACTACCCCCAGCACAACCCCCTACACTACCCAAACACCACTGCACTAACCTAAACTCTAAAACACCACCCCCAGTATGTCCCCCTAAACTACCCAAACACCACTGCACTACCCTAAACCCTAAAACACCACCCCCAGCATGACCCCTAAACTACCCAAACACTAATGCACTATCCTAAACCCTAAAACACTACCCCCACACGACCCCCTACACTACCCAAACACCACTGCACTACCCTAAATCCTAAAACACAACCCCCTATACTACACAAACACCGCTGCACTACCCTAAACCCTAAAACACTACTTCCAGCACGACCCCCTACACTACCCTAACACCACTGCACTACCCTAAACCCTAAAACACTACCCATACACTACCCAAACACCACTGCACGACCCTAAACCCTAAAACACTACACCCAGCAGTACCCCCTACACTACCCAAACACCACTGCACTACAATAAATCCTAAAAGACGACCCTCTACACTACACAAACACCAAAGCACTACCCTAAAACCCTAAAACACTACTTCCAGCACGACCCCCTACACTACCTAAACACCACTGCACTACCCTAAACCCTAAAACACTACCCCCAACACGACCCCCTAAACTACCCAAACACCACTGCGCTACCCTAAAACAATACCCCTACACTACCCAAACACCACTGCACTGCACTAAACCCTAAAACACTACCCACAGCACGCCCCCCTATACTACAAAAACACCACTGCACTACCCTAAACCCTAAAGCACTACCCCAGCATGAACCCCTACACTACCCAAACACCACTGCACTAACCTAACCCTAAAACACTACCCAAGCACGACCCGCTACACTACCAAAACACCATTGCACTACCCTAAACCCTAAAACACCACCTCCAGCACTACCCCCTACACTACCCAAACACCAATGCACTACCCTAAACCCCAAAACACTACCCACCGCATGACCCCCTACACTATCCAAACACCACTGCACTACCCTAAACCCTAAAACACTTCCCCAGCCCGACCCCCTACACTATCCAAACACCACTGCACTATCCTAAACCCTAACACACTACGCAAAGCATGACCCCCTACACTACCCAAAACCACGGCACTACCCTAAACCCTAAAACACTACAGCTGAACGACCCCCTACACCACCCAAAGACCACTTCACTACCCTAAACCCTAAAACACTACCCCCAGCACGACCCCCTACACTACCCAAAGACAACTGCACTACCCTAAACCCAAAAACACTACCCCAGCATGACCCCCTACACTACCCAAACACCACTGCACTACCCTAAACCCTAAAACACTACCCCCAGCACGACCCACTAAACTACCCAAACACCACTGCGCTACCCTAAACCCTAAAACACTACCCCTACACTACCCAAAGACCACTGCACAACCCTAAACCCTAAAACACTTCCCCAGCACGACCCCCTACACTACCCAAACACCACTGCACTACCCTAAACCCTAAAACTCTACCCTCAGCACTACCCCCTACACTACCCAAACACCATTGCACTACCCTAAACCCTAAAGCACTTCCCCAGCAGTACCCCTACATTACCCAAACACCACTGCACTACCTTAAACGCTAAACCACTACAACCAGCATGACCCCTACACTACCCAAACACCACTGCACTACCCTAAACCCTAAATCACTACCCTAGCACGACCCCCTACACTACCCAAACACCACTCCACTAACCTAAACCCTAAAACACTACACCCAGCACGACCCCCTACACTACACGAACACCACTGCACTAAACCCTAAAACACTACCCCAGCACGACCCACTACACTACCCAAACACCACTGCACTAACCTAAACCCTAAAACGCTACCCAAGCACGACCCCCTACACTACCCAAACACCATTGCACTACCCTAAACCCTAAAACACCACCTCCAGCACTACCCCCTACACTACCCAAACACCAATGCACTACACTAAACCATAAAACACGACCCCCGCACGACCCCCTACACTACTTAAACACCACTGCACTACCCTAAACCCTAAAACACTACCCCCAGCACAACCCCCTACACTACCCAAACACCACTGCACTAACCTAAACCCTAAAACACCACCCCCAGCACGTCGCACTAAACTACCCAAACACCACTGCACTACCCTAAACCCTAAAACACCACCCCCAGCATGACCCCTACACTACCCAAACACCACTGCACTACCCTAAACCCTAAATCACTACCCAAGCATGACCCCCTACACTACCCAAACACCACTCCACTAACCTAAACCCTAAAACACTACACCCAGCACGACCCCCTACACTACACGAACACCACTGCACTAAACCCTAAAACACTACCCCAGCACGACCCCCTACACTACCCAAACACCACTGCACTAACCTAAACCCTAAACGCTACCCAAGCACGACCCCCTACACTACCCAAACACCATTGCACTACCCTAAACCCTAAAACACCACCTCCAGCACTACCCCCTACACTACCCAAACACCAATGCACTACACTAAACCATAAAACACGACCCCCGCACGACCCCCTACACTACTTAAACACCACTGCACTACCCTAAACCCTAAAACACTACCCCCAGCCGAACCCCCTACACTACCCAAACACCACTGCATTAACCTAAACCCTAAAACACCACCCCCAGCACGTCGCACTAAACTACCCAAACACCACTGCACTACCCTAAACCCTAAAACACCACCCCCAGCATGACCCCTACACTACCCAAACACCACTGCACTACCCTAAACCCTAAATCACTACCCTAGCATGACCCCCTACACTACCCAAACACCACTCCACTAACCTAAACCCTAAAACACTACACCCAGCACGACCCCCTACACTACACGAACACCACTGCACTAAACCCTAAAACACTACCCCAGCACGACCCCCTACACTACCCAAACACCACTGCACTAACCTAAACCCTAAACGCTACCCAAGCACGACCCCCTACACTACCCAAACACCATTGCACTAACCTAAACCCTAAAACACCACCTCCAGCACTACCCCCTACACTACACAAACACCAATGCACTACTCTAAACCCTAAAACCCGACCCCCGCACGACCCCCTACACTACTTAAACACCACTACACTACCCCAAACCCTAAAACACTACCCCAGCACAACCCCCTACACTACCCAAACACCACTGCACTAACCTAAACCCTAAACGCTACCCAAGCACGACCCCCTACACTACCCAAACACCATTGCACTACCCTAAACCCTAAAACACCACCTCCAGCACTACCCCCTACACTACCCAAACACCAATGCACTACACTAAACCATAAAACACGACCCCCGCACGACCCCCTACACTACTTAAACACCACTGCACTACCCTAAACCCTAAAACACTACCCCCAGCCGAACCCCCTACACTACCCAAACACCACTGCATTAACCTAAACCCTAAAACACCACCCCCAGCACGTCGCACTAAACTACCCAAACACCACTGCACTACCCTAAACCCTAAAACACCACCCCCAGCATGACCCCTACACTACCCAAACACCACTGCACTACCCTAAACCCTAAATCACTACCCTAGCATGACCCCCTACACTACCCAAACACCACTCCACTAACCTAAACCCTAAAACACTACACCCAGCACGACCCCCTACACTACACGAACACCACTGCACTAAACCCTAAAACACTACCCCAGCACGACCCCCTACACTACCCAAACACCACTGCACTAACCTAAACCCTAAACGCTACCCAAGCACGACCCCCTACACTACCCAAACACCATTGCACTAACCTAAACCCTAAAACACCACCTCCAGCACTACCCCCTACACTACACAAACACCAATGCACTACACTAAACCCTAAAACCCGACCCCCGCACGACCCCCTACACTACTTAAACACCACTACACTACCCCAAACCCTAAAACACTACCCCAGCACAACCCCCTACACTACCCAAACACCACTGCACTAACCTAAACCCTAAAACACCACCCCCAGCACGTCCCCCTAAACTACCCAAACACCACTGCACTACCCTAAACCCTAAAACACCACCCCCAGCATGACCCCTACACTACCCAAACACCACTGCACTACCGTAAACCCTAAAACTCTACCCTCAGCAGTAACCCCTACACTACCCAAACACCATTGCACTTGCCTAAACCCTACAGCACTTCCCCAGCAGTACCCCTACATTACCCAAACACCACTGCACTACCTTAAACCCTAAACCACTACAACCAGCATGATCCCTACACTACCCAAACACCACTGCACTACCCTAAACCCTAAATCACTACCCTATCACAACCCCCTACACTACCCAAACACCAACCCACTAACCTAAACCCTAAAACACTACACCCAGCACGACCCCCTACACTACACGAACACCACTGCACTAAACCCTAAAACACTATCCCAGCACGACCCCCTACACTACCCAAACACCACTACACTAACCTAAACCCTAAAACGCTACCAAGCACGACCCCCTACACTACCCAAACACCATTGCACTACCCTAAACCCTAAAACACCACCTCCAGCACTTCCCCCTACACTACCCAAAAACCAATGCACTACACTAAACCCTAAAACACGACGCCCCGCACGACCCCCTACACTACTTAAACAACACTGCACTACCCTAAACCCTAAAACACTACCCCCAGCACAACCCCCTACACTACCCAAACACCACTGCACTAACCTAAACTCTAAAACACCACCCCCAGTATGTCCCCCTAAACTACCCAAACACCACTGCACTACCCTAAACCCTAAAACACCACCCCCAGCATGACCCCTAAACTACCCAAACACTAATGCACTATCCTAAACCCTAAAACACTACCCCCACACGACCCCCTACACTACCCAAACACCACTGCACTACCCTAAATCCTAAAACACAACCCCCTATACTACACAAACACCGCTGCACTACCCTAAACCCTAAAACACTACTTCCAGCACGACCCCCTACACTACCCTAACACCACTGCACTACCCTAAACCCTAAAACACTACCCATACACTACCCAAACACCACTGCACGACCCTAAACCCTAAAACACTACACCCAGCAGTACCCCCTACACTACCCAAACACCACTGCACTACAATAAATCCTAAAAGACGACCCTCTACACTACACAAACACCAAAGCACTACCCTAAAACCCTAAAACACTACTTCCAGCACGACCCCCTACACTACCCAAACACCACTGCGCTACCCTAAACCCTAAAACACTACCCATACACTACCCAAACACCACTGCACGACCCTAAACTCTAAAACACTACCCCCAGCAGTACCCCCTACACTACCAAAATAACATTGTACCACCCTAAACCATAAAACACTAACCCCAGTATAGCCCCTACACTACGCAAACACCATTGCACTACGCTAAACCCTAAAACACTACACCAGCAGTACCTCCTACACTACCCAAACACCACTACACTACCCTAAACCCTAAACCACTACCCCCAGCATGACCCCCTACACTACCCAAACACCACTGCACTACCCTATACCCTAAAACTGTACCCCCACATGACCCCCTACACTACCCAAACACCACTGTACTACCCTAAACCCTAAATCTACACTCAGCACGACCCCCTGCACTACCCAAACACCACTGCACAACCCTAAACCCTAAAACACTACTGCCAGCACGACCCCCTACACTACACCAACACCACTGCACTACCCTAAACCCTAAAGCACTACCCCAGCACGACCCCCTATAAAACCCAAACACCACTGCACTGCCCTAAACCCTAAACCACTACCCCCAGCACAACCCCCTACACTACCCAAACACCACTGCACTACCCTAAACCCTAAAACACTACCCTGAGCACGACCTCCTACACTACCCAAACAACAATGCACTACCCTAAACCCGAAAACACTACCCCCTGCACGCGACCCCCTACACTCCCAAAACACCACTGCACTTCCCTAAATTCTAAAACTCCACCCCCGCATTGCCCCTACACTACCCAAACACCGCTGCACTACCCTTAAACTTAAAACACCACCTCCAGCACGATCCCCTTCACTACCCAAACACCACTGCACTACCCTAAACCCTAAAACACTACCCCCAGCACGACTCCCTACACTATCCAAACACAACTGCACTACCCTAAACCCTAAAACACTACCCCCAGCACGACCCCATACACTACCGAAACACCACTGCACTACTCTAACCCCTAAAACACTACCCGCAGCATGACCCCCTACACTACACCAACACCACTGCACTACCCTAAACCCTAAAGCACTACCCCAGCACGACCCCCTATAAAACCCAAACACCACTGCACTGCCCTAAACCCTTAACCACTACCCCCAGCACACCCCCCTACAATACCCAAACACCACTGCACTACCCTAAACCCTAAAACACTACCCTGAGCACGACCTCCTACACTACCCAAACCACAATGCACTACCCTAAACCCGAAAACACTACCCCCTGCACGCGACCCCCTACACTACCAAAACACCACTGCACTTCCCTAAATTCTAAAACACCACCCCCGCATTGCCCCTACACTACCCAAACACCGCTGCACTACCCTTAAACTTAAAACACCACCTCCAGCACGATCCCCTTCACTACCCAAACACCACTGCACTACCCTAAACCCTAAAACACTACCCCCAGCACGACCCCCTACACTATCCAAACACAACTGCACTACCCTAAACCCTAAAACACTACCCCCAGCACGACCCCATACACTACCGAAACACCACTGCACTACTCTAACCCCTAAAACACTACCCCCAGCACGACCCCATACACTACCGAAACACCACTGCACTACTCTAACCCCTAAAACACTACCCGCAGCATGACCCCCTACACTACACCAACACCACTGCACTACCCTAAACCCTAAAACTCTACCCTCAGCAGTACCCCTACACTACCCAAACACCATTGCACTACCCTAAACCCTAAAGCACTTCCCCGGCAGTACCCCTACATTACCCAAACACCACTGCACTACCTTAAACCCTAAACCACTACAACCAGCATGACCCCTACACTACCCAAACACCACTTGTAGGAGAGTAGGGTCTGCTATCCTAGGTCACCCCAAATTTTTGCTTTTTGCTTCACTGGTTTTTGACATATTGAGGCTGTGGGCCTGCCAATCAGACCCCCAGCCTGCTGTTCTCTCTACTAAATTAAAACTATGCACCCTAGGTGCATAACCAATTGGAAGTGGATCACCCTGTCAGCCCCTGTACCAGTGTACACTAGGTACCCAGGGCATTGGTGTACCCAAGGCCTGCCAGGGGCTGCAGCATGTATTATGCCACCCCAGGCTTGGCCTAACAATCTGACACAACTGGCTGATCACTCAGCTGGGGTAAGTTGGTGTAATCACCTCTTACTTAGGTGTAGTATACCTATACCTAACCCTAAATGGGACACCTGGTAACCTATAAGTCACTCCTATGGCAGGCCTTAACAATCCTGAAGGCAGAGTGCTTGGTTCCATGTGAGATGGTGCTCTGGCATGAGCTGAGCCTGTCTGCAGTGGTCGGAACAACTTCCTTCTACTGTTTCCAGATATCGTCATACCATATACTCTTAAGTGCATTATGAACCTCGCGGTTAAATGCTATCTTTGGTTTGGCTTTATCAAAACATGTCGAGTAAGGTGTCATACGAATTGGAATACTAACCCCTCGCCAATTCTGGCGACGGGGTTAGCATTCCACCCTTCTAGAGGGACACGACATGTACAGTACCTGAAACCCGGGTAAAATCAGACATAGCCTCAGCTCCACAAAATGGATGCTGCCACCACAGACACAAGTCTGCCCTCCTGCTGCTGGGAGTCCTTCCAGCTTGGGAGGTGTGGACAAAGGGTTTCCTGCCAGGGGAGGTGCGTGCACCACCCCAGACAGGATTTTGTGTATTGGTCAGGTAGGGCTTGAAAGAAACCAGACATGCCTGTGGCTCACAAGGAGCCTCGGTGCATATGCCAGTTCAAACCGGTCCTGGGGCACACCAGTCCCGGGCCTGGGGCGAGCTGGACAAAGGATTGGGGGTGTAACCACCCCCCTTCCTGGTCCCACCCATAGGGAGGGACCTAGCAGGTAGTCCGGCCCCTAGAATCCGAATAAAGGTAGGAGCTGTGTCCTAAGACTTCAGACATCCTGGAATCAACTTGAAACTAAGAAGAAGACGGGAACTTCGACATTCTGCTGCACAGAAGACTGAAGAAAATCTCCCCTGTGGTCAGGGAGTGACCACCTTGCTAACGCAAGCACCATCCAGCGAATCACCGTCTGCTTTGCCGCCGCCTCCCGCCGGAGCCCGAGCCCAGAGACTGACAAGACCTGGACCTCCAGACCTCTCACCGCCCGATCCACAGTCCCTGAAAGGAGGAGACCCGTGGAGGCACCGAGACACGTGGAGCCAGCCATCTTGGAACGACTACGACAAGCTGACAAGTGCAACAACCGAGGCTCCCTCCAAGTTGTGCTTTGGGTCCTGAGAAGCCCAACCCTCGAGCAGCATCTGCACCAAAGGTGAGCCCTCCAGCATCTCCACGATCTGCGTGGGGCCCTTCTGCATTTTGCCACTCGACGCGCCTAACCGGTTGCTGGCCCGCTGGCTAGTGGCCATCTTGGCGACGAAATCTACGACAAACACCACTGGTCTGGTTTCTCCAGACTGGCCCTTGCTCCCCTCCAAAGGAGCAATCCCTCTGACCTTGCTGGTCAGAACCAACAGCTGATTTCCGAATCCTTCTACAATTGCTTTTGCCAAGGCTTGTTTGCTTCGATCAAGTCGCCGACACCGCCGACAGCGAGAGCCTGCGTGGGACAGCTCGTGAGCCGACTCCTGGACGTCGTCGACCTTCAGGGACCACGTGGCTGCGGAGACAAGCTACCCCTCATCACCTGTTTGCGCCCGACATCGCCTGGTACCCACCTGGTGCCACGCTGGTCACTGGCTAGTGACTGTGAACACTGTCCCCTCTGCTTACAGGTCTTCAACATCTCCGATCCACTCTTGGATCCACTGCATCTCTTCCCGACCGACCGCCTGCAGCACTTTTGTCTACAGGCCCCACGGAACAGATAGAAGAAACCCGACGCACTTCGAGGCCTATGCACCCGCTTCCTGTGGGTGAGGTAAAGCTGGCACACCTGTGCCCAAGTGTAGTATTACATCTCTAGTGCCTGTGTTCCAAATCTTAAGTTCCTAGGTCATCCGGAAGATTCCTTTTGCAGTAACTTTGTACTTTTTACGCACCCATTGAAACCTATGGGAGCACGCGTGTGACTATTTGCTCTGCACACGCCACCCGTGGACCTCCTGGTCACTAACTGACGTTAGCTCCTTGTAGGCCCAGCGATTCTAGAGGCCCTAGGCCTTTTCCCTTTTCTGTTCGTGGTACTTATACCACTATTTTAGTATATGGTTCGAGTGGCCACCAGGGCCTATCCATATAAAGTGCAACTTCTGTGTATTATGTGATAATCTTGTTTGACGATTTGTGCTCCTGTGCTCATAAAGAGACTAGGGGTTACTTTGAGAAATAAATACATATATATTTTGAATATATATCTGTGTGGTGTCCTTTCATTGGTATAAAAGGGGGTTACTATTGGTAAAACAGCTTGCTTAACACGCTTCACGAGTTTAGCCTCAAAGACTGCTTAGCCTACGCTACCACTAGGGCAGCTAGTCCAAAAAGGTTGACTTACAACCACACCATAAGGGTTGCTTGGCATGGTACAAGGTGGTCACTAGAACTAGTGAACAGCATATACCAGGCCAACTTCTCACATTGGTGAGCAGCGGTTGGATTTGAGCTTGCTGTGTTTTACCATTGTAATCTCTTGGTTACCAATTGAAAGATCACATAGGTACCTGTAGGTACATATAAAACAAGATTAGATATACATAAGTTCTACTGAACTTAGTTGTTGTAGAGCAAAGGGAGTAGCACACCCTGACTACAACTACTAGATAGGTTTAGTAGGTAAACCCAAGTGTAGGTAGATTGCAACACATCCACCCACACTTAAGAGCAATGGCCGGGGCAGAGGGGTCCACTGTACCCATCTCTGTTGAGAGTGACCCCCAGAGGGCACCATCCAGCTTTGCTACCCTTAATCAGAATGAGCTCAGGCATTTGGCAACTCTTAGAGGCCTTAAACAGCCCAAGAACCCAAACTCTGCTGAGCTCAGAGAGCTCTTACAGAATGATGAGAATCAGAGAGCACTCAAGAAAGCTTCCCAGTTAGCCCCCTTAGGGACAGGAACAGGAGGCCCCCCTTCTAAAGATGCCACTGAAGTACCCCTTCCCAATAGTCACTGTGAGAAGTTGGCCTGGTATATGATGCTCACTAGTTAAAGTGATCACCTTGTACCATGCCAAGCAACCCTTATGGTGTGGTTGTAAGTCAACCTTTTCGGACTAGCTGCCCTAGTGGTAGCGTAGGCTAAGCAGTCTTTGAGGCTAAACTCGTGATGCGTGTTAAGCAAGCTGTTTTACCAATAGTAACCCCCTTTTATACCAATGAAAGGACACCACACAGATATATATTCAAAATATATATGTATTTATTTCTCAAAGTAACCCCTAGTCTCTTTATGAGCACAGGAGCACAAATCGTCAAACAAGATTATCACAGAATACACAGAAGTTGCACTTTATATGGATAGGCCCTGGTGGCCACTCAAACCATATACTAAAATAGTGGTATAAGTACCACGAACAGAAAAGGGAAAAGGCCTAGGGCCTCTAGAATCGCTGGGCCTACGAGGAGCTAACGTCAGTTAGTGACCAGGAGGTCCACGGGTGGCGTGTGCAGAGCAAATAGTCACACGCGTGCTCCCATAGGTTTCAATGGGTGCGTAAAAAGCACAAAGTTACTGCAAAAGGAATCTTCCGGATGACCTAGGAACTTAAGATTTGGAACACAGGCACTAGAGATGTATTACTACACATGGGCACCGGAGTACCAGCTTTACCTCACCCACAGGAAGCGGGTGCATAGGCCTCAAAGTGCGTCGGGTTTCTTCTATCTGTTCCGTTGAGCCTGGGACAAAGATGCTGCAGGCGGTCGGTCGGGAAGAGATGCAGTGGATCCAAGAGTGGATCGGAGATGTTGAAGACCTGTAAGCAGAGGGGACAGTGTTCACAGTCACTAGCCAGTGACCAGCGTGGCACCAGGTGGGTACCAGGCGATGTCGGGTGCAAACAGGTGATGAGGGGTAGCTTGTCTCCGCAGCCACGTGGTCCCTGAAGGTCGACGACGTCCAGGAGTCGGCTCACGAGCTGTCCCACGCAGGCTCTCGCTGTCGGCGGTGTCGGCGACTTGATCGAAGCAAACAAGCCTTGGCAAAAGCAATTGCAGGAGGATCCGGAAATCAGCTGTTGGTTCTGACCAGCAAGGTCAGAGGGATTGCTCCTTTGGAGGGGAGCAAGGGCCAGTCTGGAGCAACCAGACCAGCGGTGTTTGTCGTAGATTTCGTCGCCAAGATGGCCACTAGCCAGCGGGCCAGCAACCGGTTAGGCGCGTCGAGTGGCAAAAGGCAGAAGGGCCCCACGCAGATCGTGGAGATGCTGGAGGGCTCACCTTTGGTGCAGATGCTGCTCGAGGGTTGGGCTTCTCAGGACCCAAAGCACAACTTGGAGGGAGCCTCGGTTGTTGCACTGGTCAGCTTGTCGTAGTCGTTCCAAGATGGCTGGCTCCACGTGTCTCGGTGCCTCCACGGGTCTCCTCTTTGCAGGGACTGTGGATCGGGCGGTGAGAGGTCTGGAGGTCCAGGTCTTGTCAGTCTCTGGGCTCGGGCTCCGGCGGGAGGCGGCGGCAAAGCAGACGTTGATTCGCTGGATGGTGCTTGCGTTAGCAAGGTGGTCACTCCCTGACCACAGGGGAGATTTTCTTCAGTCTTCTGTGCAGCAGAATGTCGAAGTTCCCGTCTTCTTCTTAGTTTCAAGTTGATTCCAGGATGTCTGAAGTCTTAGGACACAGCTCCTACCTTTAAGCGGATTCTAGGGGCCGGACTACCTGCTAGGTCCCTCCCTATGGGTGGGACCAGGAAGGGGGGTGGTTACACCCCCAATCCTTTGTCCAGCTCGCCCCAGGCCCGGGACTGGTGTGCCCCAGGACCGGTTTGAACTGGCATATGCACCGAGGCTCCTTGTGAGCCACAGGCATGTCTGGTTTCTTTCAAGCCCTACCTGACCAATACACAAAATCCTGTCTGGGGTGGTGCACGCACCTCCCCTGGCAGGAAACCCTTTGTCCACACCTCCCAAGCTGGAAGGACTCCCAGCAGCAGGAGGGCAGACTTGTGTCTGTGGTGGCAGCATCCATTTTGTGGAGCTGAGGCTATGTCTGATTTTACCCGGGTTTCAGGTACTGTACATGTCGTGTCCCTCTAGAAGGGTGGAATGCTAACCCCGTCGCCAGAATTGGCGAGGGGTTAGTATTCCAATTCGTATGACACCTTACTCGACATGTTTTGATAAAGCCAAACCAAAGATAGCATTTAACCGCGAGGTTCATAATGCACTTAAGAGTATATGGTATGACGATATCTGGAAACAGTAGAAGGAAGTTGTTCCGACCACTGCAGACAGGCTCAGCTCATGCCAGAGCACCATCTCACATGGAACCAAGCACTCTGCCTTCAGGATTGTTAAGGCCTGCCATAGGAGTGACTTATAGGTTACCAGGTGTCCCATTTAAGGTTAGGTATAGGTATACTACACCTAAGTAAGAGGTGATTACACCAACTTACCCCAGCTGAGTGATCAGCCAGTTGTGTCAGATTGTTAGGCCAAGCCTGGGGTGGCATAATACATGCTGCAGCCCCTGGCAGGCCTTGGGTACACCAATGCCCTGGGTACCTAGTGTACACTGGTACAGGGGCTGACAGGGTGATCCACTTCCAATTGGTTATGCACCTAGGGTGCATAGTTTTAATTTAGTAGAGAGAACAGCAGGCTGGGGGTCTGATTGGCAGGCCCACAGCCTCAATATGTCAAAAACCAGTGAAGCAAAAAGCAAAAATTTGGGGTGACCATAGGATAGCAGACCCTACTCTCCTACACAACCCCCCCCCAAACGCTGGGACATTAAACTAGCCTTGACCAGTCTCGTCTTCATGTCCTAAGTGGAAGTACCTGGAGAGACCATCTGCATTCCCATGGTCAGTACCTGGCCGGTGCTCCACTGTAAAGTCCATCCCCTGTAGGGAAATGGACCACCTAAGCAGTTTGGGGTTTTCACCCTTCATCTGATTTAGCCACAAGAGGGGCTTATGGTCGGTCTGAATCTTGAAGTGAGTGCCAAACAAGTATGGCCTCAGCTTCTTCAGGGCCCACACCACAGCAAAGGCCTCCCTCTCAATAGCTGACCAATTCTTCTCTCTGGGGGTCAACCTTCTGCTAATAAAAGCAATGGGTTGGTCTTGACCATCTACATTAAGTTGTGACAGCACAGCTCCCACACCCAACTCAGAAGCATCTGTTTGGACAATAAACTCTTTGGAGTAGTCAGGACTTTTCAGGATAGGTGCAGAGCACATGGCCTCCTTCAGGTCATCAAATGCCTTTTGACAGCTTACTGTCCACTGAACCTTTTTGGGCATCTTCTTGGATGTCAGATCATTAAGAGGAGTCACAATGGACCCATAGTTCTTAACAAACTTCCTGTAATACCCAGTCAAGCCCAAGAAAGCTCGAACTTGAGTCTGGGTGGTTGGAGGGGACCAATCCTTGATGGACTGTATCTTACTCTCCAGTGGTTGAACTTGGCCCCCACCTACAAGGTGGCCCAAATACACAACCTTACTCTGCCCTATCTGGCACTTAGTAGCCTTGATAGTGAGGCCTGCCCTTTGCAGAGCCTCAAGAGCCTTCTTCAGGTGGATCAGGTGATCCTCCCAGGTGGAACTAAAGACAGCAATGTCATCAAGATATGCTGCGCAAAAGTCATCCAACCCAGTAAGGACTTGGTTCACCAGCCTTTGGAAGGTGGCAGGTGCATTCTTCAGACCAAAGGGCATCACCACAAACTGATAATGCCCACCTGGGGTTGAGAATGCTGTTTTGGCCTTAGACTCCTCAGCTAACCTGATTTGCCAATAGCCAGCTGTCAAGTCAAATGTGCTCAAAAACTTTGCAGAAGCTAGTTTGTCTATGAGCTCATCTGCCCTTGGAATAGGGTGTGCATCTGTCCTGGTGACAGCATTGAGTCCTCTGTAGTCCACACAGAACCTCATCTCTCTCTTGCCATCTTTGGTGTGAGGTTTGGGGACTAGAACCACTGGGCTAGCCCAGGGGCTCTCTGAGGGTTCAATGACACCTAATTCCAGCATTTTATGTACCTCAGCCTTTATACAGTCCCTGACGTGGTCAGGTTGTCTGTAAAGTTTGTTCTTTACAGGCAGACTGTCACCAGTGTCCACAACATGGGTACACCAGTCAGTTTGACTAGGTATCAAGGAAAACATATGTGAAAATGATTGTAGAACCTGTCTACATTCAGTCTGCTGATGGGCAGTGAGGTTGCCTCCAAGGGTCACTCCTTCAACTGAGCCATCTTCAGGGTTCTGAGACAACAGGTCTGGGAGAGGGTCACTCTCTTCCTCCTGTCCCTCATCTGTAGCCATGAGCAAGCCCATGTCTGCCCTGTCAACATATGCTTTAAGCCTGTTAACATGGAGTACCCTGTGGGGACTCCTGGGAGTTCCTAGGTCCACCAAGTAGGTGACCTCTCCCTTCTTTTCCAGGATTGTATGGGGTCCAGACCATTTGTCTTGGAGTGCTGCTGGGGCCACTGGCTCCAACACCCATACCTTCTGTCCTGGCTGATACTCAACCAAGACAGCCTTTTGGTCATGCCAAGCTTTCTGTAAGGCCTGGCTTGCCTCAAGGTTTTTAGATGCCTTCTCCATATACTCAGCCATCCTGGAGCGGAGACCAAGTACATAGTCCACTATGTCTAGCTTAGGCTTTTTGAGAGGTAACTCCCATCCTTCCTTCACCAAACACAGTGGGCCTCTCACAGGGTGCCCAAACAACAATTCAAAGGGGCTGTAGCCAACTCCTTTTTGTGGGACCTCTCTGTAAGCAAACAGAAGGCAGGGTAGAAGGATATCCCATCTTCGCCTGAGCTTTTCAGGTAATCCTTTGATCATACCCTTTAGGGTCTTGTTGAATCTCTCAACAAGCCCATTGCATTGTGGGTGATAAGGGGTGGTGAACTTGTAGTTGACACCACATTCCTTCCACATAGCTGTCAAGTATCCTGACATAAAGTTGGTACCTCTGTCAGATACTACCTCCTTAGGAAACCCCACTCTGGAGAATACTCCCAGCAGGGCCCTGGCCACAACAGGAGCTGTAGTGGTCCTAAGGGGAATTGCCTCTGGATACCTGGTGGCATGATCCACTACCACCAGTATAAATCTGTGCCCAGATGCAGTGGGAGGATCCATGGGACCCACTATGTCTATTCCCACTCTTTCAAAGGGAACCCCCACCACAGGTAGTGGTATCAGGGGGGCCTTTGTTGTGCCACCTGATTTGCCACTGGCTTGGCAGGTAACACAGGAGCGACAAAACTCCTTTGTATCTTCATTCATATGGGGCCAGTGAAAGTGAGGGACAAGCCTGTCCCAAGTCTTGTTCTGGCCTAAGTGTCCTGCTAAAGGAATGTCATGGGCCAAGGTAAGAAGGAAGCCCCTAAATTGCAGAGGTATGACCAACCTCCTGGTAGCACCAGGCTTGGGGTCTCTAGCCTCTGAATAAAGGAGCCCTTCATCCCAATACACTTTATGGGTACCTTGAGCATTCCCAGCAGCCTCAGCAGCAGCCAGCTGTCTGAGGGGTTCAAGAGAGGGACAGGATAACTGAGCCTGCCTCAAGTCAGCCCTTGAAGGTCCCCCTGTCCCCAGAAACTCAACCTGATCAGGTTCAAGCTCTTCAGGGACAGTTCCTTCAGGGTCCTCTAGATCAGCTTCCTGGGAAGGCTGATCATCACTCTGAGGCAGGGGGGAAGGCACAGCCTTGACCCTCCTGTTCTTCTTCTTGGTAGGTGCTTGGTCCATTGTTCCAGGATCCAAGACCTGAGGTTCAGTGAGGCACTTTTTGGCCTGTGACCTGGTCACAGCAAGGACATGTGATGATATACCTAACATCTCTGCATGAGTCCTGTACTCCACTTCTGACCATAGAGAACTCTCTAGGTCATTGCCCAACAAACATTCTACTGGGAGGTCTGCACTAACCACAACCCTTTTGAGGCCAGTTACCCCTCCCCATGAGAAGTTAACAACTGCCACACTGTGTGAAGTAGTGGCATTGCTGGCATTGGTCACCAGGTAGTTCTCACCTGGTATGTACTGTCCAGGGTCCACAAAGCCTGGTGTCACCATAGTGACACTGGCACATGTGTCCCTGTAGGCTTGAGCCACTTTGTCATTAATTAAAGGAGTCTGTCTGTACTTGCCCAGGTTACTGGGGCTCACAGTCAGGGACAAATCAATGTCCCCATCACAGATCAAGACTGCCTGTGTAAGGGTTCTGTCTAAGTCAGAATCTCCTTCAGTTCCCATAGTGATTCCCACTACACCCTTTGTCTGGGGACCAACACTGCTAACAGTAGTACTGGGAGCAGGTGCCTTAGGGGCAACAGTGTTGGGGGCTCCACCCTTTTTGCAATCACTAGTCCAGTGAGTTGTATTTTTACAATGATTGCACCAGGGTTTCTTTTGACCTTCTTTCTTCTTCTTGGACTGTTGGGACCCACCCTCCTTAGTAGTAGTTTGGGGCCCTGTTGAAGACTTCTGGTCTTTAGGTTTCTGATCTCCACCCTTTTGGTCTGTTTTCTTCTGATCACCCCCTTGGCCCTGGTTCTGGTTCTTTTGCTTAACCCTGGTTCTGACCCATTTGTCTGCCTTCTTTCCCAATTCTTGGGGAGAGGTCAGATCAGAGTCAACCAAGTGTTGATGCAGTTGCTGGTTTTGACAGTTATTTAAAATCTGTTCTCTCATCATCAAATTATACAATCCTGTAAAATCAGATACCTTACTTCCCAGCAACCAACCCTCCAAAGCCTTAGTGGCACATTCAATGTATTCAGACCAGTCCTGAGTCTGTGTCTTTTGGGTGTCTCTGAACATTAACCTGTACTGTTCAGTGGTTAAGCCTAACCCATCTACCAGAACACTCTTCAGGACTCTGTAGTTTCTGACATCCTCTTCTCTAACAGTGAGGAGTCTGTCTCTGCCTCTTCCTTCAAAGGAGAGCCAGAGGATTGCTGCCCACTGATCTTCAGGAACCTGCTGTACTTTGCAGGCTCTCTCAAGAGCAGTTATCCACTTGTGGATGTCATCCCCACTTTTGTAGGGGGGCACAACCTTAGACAGGTTTCTATTATCGAAAACCCTATCTTTGTCCTTAGGGACAATGCTGCCACCAGTGGGTATAGACCCACTCTCTTTATGCTGTCTAGCCTTGCTAAGTTTCTCTTCCATCAGGGCTACTTCTAGCTCCTGCTTCCTGATCCTCAGCTGGGCCTCTTGCATCTTGGCCTCATGTTCCCTCCTCTGAGGGGTGGTCATCCTTCTCCTGGAGTGACCTTGAGAGCCTCTAGAGCCATGGGAAGCATTGGAGTCACCTGAGCGATTCCTTTGCCTTCCAAGCCCTGTGTTAAGTCCACTGGGGAGATCCAGTGGGTTGAACCCACTGTCAGTCCCCAATAGCCTTGGTTTAGCTGGGCCAAGTATAATACTTGGCACTGGGCTAGTTCTCCCTTCATCCTCACTACTGTCAGTATCCTTTTCACTCTCATCCTCTGTGGTAGGCATCCCATCTAAGGGGTGACTATTGGAACTGGGTACCTCTGTAGTATCTTCAGAAGGGGGGCCTCCTGTTCCTGACCCTAAGGGGGCTAACTGGGAAGCTTTCTTGAGTGCTCTCTGATTCTCATCATTCTGTAAGAGCTCTCTGAGCTTAGCAGAGTTTGGGTTCTTGGGCTGTTTAAGGCCTCTAAGAGTTGCCAAATGCCTGAGCTCATTCTGATTAAGGGTAGCAAAGCTGGATGGTGCCCTCTGGGGGTCACTCTCAACAGAGATGGGTACAGTGGACCCCTCTGCCCCGGCCATTGCTCTTAAGTGTGGGTGGATGTGTTGCAATCTACCTACACTTGGGTTTACCTACTAAACCTATCTAGTAGTTGTAGTCAGGGTGTGCTACTCTCTTTGCTCTACAACAACTAAGTTCAGTAGAACTTATGTATATCTAATCTTGTTTTATATGTACCTACAGGTACCTATGTGATCTTTCAATTGGTAACCAAGAGATTACAATGGTAAAACACAGCAAGCTCAAATCCAACCGCTGCTCACCAATGTGAGAAGTTGGCCTGGTATATGATGCTCACTAGTTAAAGTGATCACCTTGTACCATGCCAAGCAACCCTTATGGTGTGGTTGTAAGTCAACCTTTTCGGACTAGCTGCCCTAGTGGTAGCGTAGGCTAAGCAGTCTTTGAGGCTAAACTCGTGATGCGTGTTAAGCAAGCTGTTTTACCAATAGTAACCCCCTTTTATACCAATGAAAGGACACCACACAGATATATATTCAAAATATATATGTATTTATTTCTCAAAGTAACCCCTAGTCTCTTTATGAGCACAGGAGCACAAATCGTCAAACAAGATTATCACAGAATACACAGAAGTTGCACTTTATATGGATAGGCCCTGGTGGCCACTCAAACCATATACTAAAATAGTGGTATAAGTACCACGAACAGAAAAGGGAAAAGGCCTAGGGCCTCTAGAATCGCTGGGCCTACGAGGAGCTAACGTCAGTTAGTGACCAGGAGGTCCACGGGTGGCGTGTGCAGAGCAAATAGTCACACGCGTGCTCCCATAGGTTTCAATGGGTGCGTAAAAAGCACAAAGTTACTGCAAAAGGAATCTTCCGGATGACCTAGGAACTTAAGATTTGGAACACAGGCACTAGAGATGTATTACTACACATGGGCACCGGAGTACCAGCTTTACCTCACCCACAGGAAGCGGGTGCATAGGCCTCAAAGTGCGTCGGGTTTCTTCTATCTGTTCCGTTGAGCCTGGGACAAAGATGCTGCAGGCGGTCGGTCGGGAAGAGATGCAGTGGATCCAAGAGTGGATCGGAGATGTTGAAGACCTGTAAGCAGAGGGGACAGTGTTCACAGTCACTAGCCAGTGACCAGCGTGGCACCAGGTGGGTACCAGGCGATGTCGGGTGCAAACAGGTGATGAGGGGTAGCTTGTCTCCGCAGCCACGTGGTCCCTGAAGGTCGACGACGTCCAGGAGTCGGCTCACGAGCTGTCCCACGCAGGCTCTCGCTGTCGGCGGTGTCGGCGACTTGATCGAAGCAAACAAGCCTTGGCAAAAGCAATTGCAGGAGGATCCGGAAATCAGCTGTTGGTTCTGACCAGCAAGGTCAGAGGGATTGCTCCTTTGGAGGGGAGCAAGGGCCAGTCTGGAGCAACCAGACCAGCGGTGTTTGTCGTAGATTTCGTCGCCAAGATGGCCACTAGCCAGCGGGCCAGCAACCGGTTAGGCGCGTCGAGTGGCAAAAGGCAGAAGGGCCCCACGCAGATCGTGGAGATGCTGGAGGGCTCACCTTTGGTGCAGATGCTGCTCGAGGGTTGGGCTTCTCAGGACCCAAAGCACAACTTGGAGGGAGCCTCGGTTGTTGCACTGGTCAGCTTGTCGTAGTCGTTCCAAGATGGCTGGCTCCACGTGTCTCGGTGCCTCCACGGGTCTCCTCTTTGCAGGGACTGTGGATCGGGCGGTGAGAGGTCTGGAGGTCCAGGTCTTGTCAGTCTCTGGGCTCGGGCTCCGGCGGGAGGCGGCGGCAAAGCAGACGTTGATTCGCTGGATGGTGCTTGCGTTAGCAAGGTGGTCACTCCCTGACCACAGGGGAGATTTTCTTCAGTCTTCTGTGCAGCAGAATGTCGAAGTTCCCGTCTTCTTCTTAGTTTCAAGTTGATTCCAGGATGTCTGAAGTCTTAGGACACAGCTCCTACCTTTAAGCGGATTCTAGGGGCCGGACTACCTGCTAGGTCCCTCCCTATGGGTGGGACCAGGAAGGGGGGTGGTTACACCCCCAATCCTTTGTCCAGCTCGCCCCAGGCCCGGGACTGGTGTGCCCCAGGACCGGTTTGAACTGGCATATGCACCGAGGCTCCTTGTGAGCCACAGGCATGTCTGGTTTCTTTCAAGCCCTACCTGACCAATACACAAAATCCTGTCTGGGGTGGTGCACGCACCTCCCCTGGCAGGAAACCCTTTGTCCACACCTCCCAAGCTGGAAGGACTCCCAGCAGCAGGAGGGCAGACTTGTGTCTGTGGTGGCAGCATCCATTTTGTGGAGCTGAGGCTATGTCTGATTTTACCCGGGTTTCAGGTACTGTACATGTCGTGTCCCTCTAGAAGGGTGGAATGCTAACCCCGTCGCCAGAATTGGCGAGGGGTTAGTATTCCAATTCGTATGACACCTTACTCGACATGTTTTGATAAAGCCAAACCAAAGATAGCATTTAACCGCGAGGTTCATAATGCACTTAAGAGTATATGGTATGACGATATCTGGAAACAGTAGAAGGAAGTTGTTCCGACCACTGCAGACAGGCTCAGCTCATGCCAGAGCACCATCTCACATGGAACCAAGCACTCTGCCTTCAGGATTGTTAAGGCCTGCCATAGGAGTGACTTATAGGTTACCAGGTGTCCCATTTAAGGTTAGGTATAGGTATACTACACCTAAGTAAGAGGTGATTACACCAACTTACCCCAGCTGAGTGATCAGCCAGTTGTGTCAGATTGTTAGGCCAAGCCTGGGGTGGCATAATACATGCTGCAGCCCCTGGCAGGCCTTGGGTACACCAATGCCCTGGGTACCTAGTGTACACTGGTACAGGGGCTGACAGGGTGATCCACTTCCAATTGGTTATGCACCTAGGGTGCATAGTTTTAATTTAGTAGAGAGAACAGCAGGCTGGGGGTCTGATTGGCAGGCCCACAGCCTCAATATGTCAAAAACCAGTGAAGCAAAAAGCAAAAATTTGGGGTGACCATAGGATAGCAGACCCTACTCTCCTACAGTCACCCCTTAGATGGGATGCCTACCACAGAGGATGAGAGTGAAAAGGATACTGACAGTAGTGAGGATGAAGGGAGAACTAGCCCAGTGCCAAGTGTTATACTTGGCCCAGCTAAACCAAGGCTATTGGGGACTGACAGTGGGTTCAACCCACTGGATCTCCCCAGTGGACTTAACACAGGGCTGGGAAGGCAAAGGAATCGCTCAGGTGACTCCAATGCTTCCCATGGCTCTAGAGGCTCTCAAGGTCACTCCAGGAGAAGGATGACCACCCCTCAGAGGAGGGAACATGAGGCCAAGATGCAAGAGGCCCAGCTGAGGATCAGGAAGCAGGAGCTAGAAGTAGCCCTGATGGAAGAGAAACTTAGCAAGGCTAGACAGCATAAAGAGAGTGGGTCTATACCCACTGGTGGCAGCATTGTCCCTAAGGACAAAGATAGGGTTTTCGACAATAGAAACCTGTCTAAGGTTGTGCCCCCCTACAAAAGTGGGGATGACATCCACAAGTGGATAACTGCTCTTGAGAGAGCCTGCAAAGTACAGCAGGTTCCTGAAGATCAGTGGGCAGCAATCCTCTGGCTCTCCTTTGAAGGAAGAGGCAGAGACAGACTCCTCACTGTTAGAGAAGAGGATGTCAGAAACTACAGAGTCCTGAAGAGTGTTCTAGTTGATGGGTTAGGCTTAACCACTGAGCAGTACAGGTTAATGTTCAGAGACACCCAAAAGACACAGACTCAGGACTGGTCTGAATACATTGAATGTGCCACTAAGGCTTTGGAGGGTTGGTTGCTGGGAAGTAAGGTATCTGATTTTACAGGATTGTATAATTTGATGATGAGAGAACAGATTTTAAATAACTGTCAAAACCAGCAACTGCATCAACACTTGGTTGACTCTGATCTGACCTCTCCCCAAGAATTGGGAAAGAAGGCAGACAAATGGGTCAGAACCAGGGTTAAGCAAAAGAACCAGAACCAGGGCCAAGGGGGTGATCAGAAGAAAACAGACCAAAAGGGTGGAGATCAGAAACCTAAAGACCAGAAGTCTTCAACAGGGCCCCAAACTACTACTAAGGAGGGTGGGTCCCAACAGTCCAAAAAGAAGAAAGAAGGTCAAAAGAAACCCTGGTGCAATCATTGTAAAAATACAACTCACTGGACTAGTGATTGCAAAAAGGGTGGAGCCCCCAACACTGTTGCCCCTAAGGCACCTGCTCCCAGTACTACTGTTAGCAGTGTTGGTCCCCAGACAAAGGGTGTAGTGGGAATCACTATGGGAACTGAAGGAGATTCTGACTTAGACAGAACCCTTACACAGGCAGTCTTGATCTGTGATGGCGACATTGATTTGTCCCTGACTGTGAGCCCCAGTAACCTGGGCAAGTACAGACAGACTCCTTTAATTAATGACAAAGTGGCTCAAGCCTACAGGGACACATGTGCCAGTGTCACTATGGTGACACCAGGCTTTGTGGACCCTGGACAGTACATACCAGGTGAGAACTACCTGGTGACCAATGCCAGCAATGCCACTACTTCACACAGTGTGGCAGTTGTTAACTTCTCATGGGGAGGGGTAACTGGCCTCAAAAGGGTTGTGGTTAGTGCAGACCTCCCAGTAGAATGTTTGTTGGGCAATGACCTAGAGAGTTCTCTATGGTCAGAAGTGGAGTACAGGACTCATGCAGAGATGTTAGGTATATCATCACATGTCCTTGCTGTGACCAGGTCACAGGCCAAAAAGTGCCTCACTGAACCACAGGTCTTGGATCCTGGAACAATGGACCAAGCACCTACCAAGAAGAAGAACAGGAGGGTCAAGGCTGTGCCTTCCCCCCTGCCTCAGAGTGATGATCAGCCTTCCCAGGAAGCTGATCTAGAGGACCCTGAAGGAACTGTCCCTGAAGAGCTTGAACCTGATCAGGTTGAGTTTCTGGGGACAGGGGGACCTTCAAGGGCTGACTTGAGGCAGGCTCAGTTATCCTGTCCCTCTCTTGAACCCCTCAGACAGCTGGCTGCTGCTGAGGCTGCTGGGAATGCTCAAGGTACCCATAAAGTGTATTGGGATGAAGGGCTCCTTTATTCAGAGGCTAGAGACCCCAAGCCTGGTGCAACCAGGAGGTTGGTTATACCTCTGCAATTTAGGGGCTTCCTCCTTACCTTGGCCCATGATATTCCTTTAGCAGGACACCTAGGCCAGAACAAGACCTGGGACAGACTTGTCCCTCACTTTCACTGGCCTCATATGAATGAAGATACAAAGGAGTTTTGTCGCTCCTGTGTTACCTGCCAAGCCAGTGGCAAATCAGGTGGCACAACAAAGGCCCCCCTAATACCACTACCTGTGGTGGGGGTCCCCTTTGAAAGAGTGGGAATAGACATAGTGGGTCCCATGGATCCTCCCACTGCATCTGGGCACAGATTTATACTGGTGGTAGTGGATCATGCCACCAGGTATCCAGAGGCAATTCCCCTTAGGACCACTACAGCTCCTGTTGTGGCCAGGGCCCTGCTGGGAGTATTCTCCAGAGTGGGGTTTCCTAAGGAGGTAGTATCTGACAGAGGTACCAACTTTATGTCAGGATACTTAACAGCTATGTGGAAGGAATGTGGTGTCAACTACAAGTTCACCACCCCTTATCACCCACAATGCAATGGGCTTGTTGAGAGATTCAACAAGACCCTAAAGGGTATGATCAAAGGATTACCTGAAAAGCTCAGGCGAAGATGGGATATCCTTCTACCCTGCCTTCTGTTTGCTTACAGAGAGGTCCCACAAAAAGGAGTTGGCTACAGCCCCTTTGAATTGTTGTTTGGGCACCCTGTGAGAGGCCCACTGTGTTTGGTGAAGGAAGGATGGGAGTTACCTCTCAAAAAGCCTAAGCTAGACATAGTGGACTATGTACTTGGTCTCCGCTCCAGGATGGCTGAGTATATGGAGAAGGCATCTAAAAACCTTGAGGCAAGCCAGGCCTTACAGAAAGCTTGGCATGACCAAAAGGCTGTCTTGGTTGAGTATCAGCCAGGACAGAAGGTATGGGTGTTGGAGCCAGTGGCCCCAGCAGCACTCCAAGACAAATGGTCTGGACCCCATACAATCCTGGAAAAGAAGGGAGAGGTCACCTACTTGGTGGACCTAGGAACTCCCAGGAGTCCCCACAGGGTACTCCATGTTAACAGGCTTAAAGCATATGTTGACAGGGCAGACATGGGCTTGCTCATGGCTACAGATGAGGGACAGGAGGAAGAGAGTGACCCTCTCCCAGACCTGTTGTCTCAGAACCCTGAAGATGGCTCAGTTGAAGGAGTGACCCTTGGAGGCAACCTCACTGCCCATCAGCAGACTGAATGTAGGCAGGTTCTACAATCATTTTCACATATGTTTTCCTTGATACCTAGTCAAACTGACTGGTGTACCCATGTTGTGGACACTGGTGACAGTCTGCCTGTAAAGAACAAACTTTACAGACAACCTGACCACGTCAGGGACTGTATAAAGGCTGAGGTACATAAAATGCTGGAATTAGGTGTCATTGAACCCTCAGAGAGCCCCTGGGCTAGCCCAGTGGTTCTGGTCCCCAAACCTCACACCAAAGATGGCAAGAGAGAGATGAGGTTCTGTGTGGACTACAGAGGACTCAATGCTGTCACCAGGACAGATGCACACCCTATTCCAAGGGCAGATGAGCTCATAGACAAACTAGCTTCTGCAAAGTTTTTGAGCACATTTGACTTGACAGCTGGCTATTGGCAAATCAGGTTAGCTGAGGAGTCTAAGGCCAAAACAGCATTCTCAACCCCAGGTGGGCATTATCAGTTTGTGGTGATGCCCTTTGGTCTGAAGAATGCACCTGCCACCTTCCAAAGGCTGGTGAACCAAGTCCTTACTGGGTTGGATGACTTTTGCGCAGCATATCTTGATGACATTGCTGTCTTTAGTTCCACCTGGGAGGATCACCTGATCCACCTGAAGAAGGCTCTTGAGGCTCTGCAAAGGGCAGGCCTCACTATCAAGGCTACTAAGTGCCAGATAGGGCAGAGTAAGGTTGTGTATTTGGGCCACCTTGTAGGTGGGGGCCAAGTTCAACCACTGGAGAGTAAGATACAGTCCATCAAGGATTGGTCCCCTCCAACCACCCAGACTCAAGTTCGAGCTTTCTTGGGCTTGACTGGGTATTACAGGAAGTTTGTTAAGAACTATGGGTCCATTGTGACTCCTCTTAATGATCTGACATCCAAGAAGATGCCCAAAAAGGTTCAGTGGACAGTAAGCTGTCAAAAGGCATTTGATGACCTGAAGGAGGCCATGTGCTCTGCACCTATCCTGAAAAGTCCTGACTACTCCAAAGAGTTTATTGTCCAAACAGATGCTTCTGAGTTGGGTGTGGGAGCTGTGCTGTCACAACTTAATGTAGATGGTCAAGACCAACCCATTGCTTTTATTAGCAGAAGGTTGACCCCCAGAGAGAAGAATTGGTCAGCTATTGAGAGGGAGGCCTTTGCTGTGGTGTGGGCCCTGAAGAAGCTGAGGCCATACTTGTTTGGCACTCACTTCAAGATTCAGACCGACCATAAGCCCCTCTTGTGGCTAAATCAGATGAAGGGTGAAAACCCCAAACTGCTTAGGTGGTCCATTTCCCTACAGGGGATGGACTTTACAGTGGAGCACCGGCCAGGTACTGACCATGGGAATGCAGATGGTCTCTCCAGGTACTTCCACTTAGGACATGAAGACGAGACTGGTCAAGGCTAGTTTAATGTCCCAGCGTTTGGGGGGGGGTTGTGTAGGAGAGTAGGGTCTGCTATCCTATGGTCACCCCAAATTTTTGCTTTTTGCTTCACTGGTTTTTGACATATTGAGGCTGTGGGCCTGCCAATCAGACCCCCAGCCTGCTGTTCTCTCTACTAAATTAAAACTATGCACCCTAGGTGCATAACCAATTGGAAGTGGATCACCCTGTCAGCCCCTGTACCAGTGTACACTAGGTACCCAGGGCATTGGTGTACCCAAGGCCTGCCAGGGGCTGCAGCATGTATTATGCCACCCCAGGCTTGGCCTAACAATCTGACACAACTGGCTGATCACTCAGCTGGGGTAAGTTGGTGTAATCACCTCTTACTTAGGTGTAGTATACCTATACCTAACCCTAAATGGGACACCTGGTAACCTATAAGTCACTCCTATGGCAGGCCTTAACAATCCTGAAGGCAGAGTGCTTGGTTCCATGTGAGATGGTGCTCTGGCATGAGCTGAGCCTGTCTGCAGTGGTCGGAACAACTTCCTTCTACTGTTTCCAGATATCGTCATACCATATACTCTTAAGTGCATTATGAACCTCGCGGTTAAATGCTATCTTTGGTTTGGCTTTATCAAAACATGTCGAGTAAGGTGTCATACGAATTGGAATACTAACCCCTCGCCAATTCTGGCGACGGGGTTAGCATTCCACCCTTCTAGAGGGACACGACATGTACAGTACCTGAAACCCGGGTAAAATCAGACATAGCCTCAGCTCCACAAAATGGATGCTGCCACCACAGACACAAGTCTGCCCTCCTGCTGCTGGGAGTCCTTCCAGCTTGGGAGGTGTGGACAAAGGGTTTCCTGCCAGGGGAGGTGCGTGCACCACCCCAGACAGGATTTTGTGTATTGGTCAGGTAGGGCTTGAAAGAAACCAGACATGCCTGTGGCTCACAAGGAGCCTCGGTGCATATGCCAGTTCAAACCGGTCCTGGGGCACACCAGTCCCGGGCCTGGGGCGAGCTGGACAAAGGATTGGGGGTGTAACCACCCCCCTTCCTGGTCCCACCCATAGGGAGGGACCTAGCAGGTAGTCCGGCCCCTAGAATCCGAATAAAGGTAGGAGCTGTGTCCTAAGACTTCAGACATCCTGGAATCAACTTGAAACTAAGAAGAAGACGGGAACTTCGACATTCTGCTGCACAGAAGACTGAAGAAAATCTCCCCTGTGGTCAGGGAGTGACCACCTTGCTAACGCAAGCACCATCCAGCGAATCACCGTCTGCTTTGCCGCCGCCTCCCGCCGGAGCCCGAGCCCAGAGACTGACAAGACCTGGACCTCCAGACCTCTCACCGCCCGATCCACAGTCCCTGAAAGGAGGAGACCCGTGGAGGCACCGAGACACGTGGAGCCAGCCATCTTGGAACGACTACGACAAGCTGACAAGTGCAACAACCGAGGCTCCCTCCAAGTTGTGCTTTGGGTCCTGAGAAGCCCAACCCTCGAGCAGCATCTGCACCAAAGGTGAGCCCTCCAGCATCTCCACGATCTGCGTGGGGCCCTTCTGCATTTTGCCACTCGACGCGCCTAACCGGTTGCTGGCCCGCTGGCTAGTGGCCATCTTGGCGACGAAATCTACGACAAACACCGCTGGTCTGGTTGCTCCAGACTGGCCCTTGCTCCCCTCCAAAGGAGCAATCCCTCTGACCTTGCTGGTCAGAACCAACAGCTGATTTCCGAATCCTTCTACAATTGCTTTTGCCAAGGCTTGTTTGCTTCGATCAAGTCGCCGACACCGCCGACAGCGAGAGCCTGCGTGGGACAGCTCGTGAGCCGACTCCTGGACGTCGTCGACCTTCAGGGACCACGTGGCTGCGGAGACAAGCTACCCCTCATCACCTGTTTGCGCCCGACATCGCCTGGTACCCACCTGGTGCCACGCTGGTCACTGGCTAGTGACTGTGAACACTGTCCCCTCTGCTTACAGGTCTTCAACATCTCCGATCCACTCTTGGATCCACTGCATCTCTTCCCGACCGACCGCCTGCAGCACTTTTGTCTACAGGCCCCACGGAACAGATAGAAGAAACCCGACGCACTTCGAGGCCTATGCACCCGCTTCCTGTGGGTGAGGTAAAGCTGGCACACCTGTGCCCAAGTGTAGTATTACATCTCTAGTGCCTGTGTTCCAAATCTTAAGTTCCTAGGTCATCCGGAAGATTCCTTTTGCAGTAACTTTGTACTTTTTACGCACCCATTGAAACCTATGGGAGCACGCGTGTGACTATTTGCTCTGCACACGCCACCCGTGGACCTCCTGGTCACTAACTGACGTTAGCTCCTTGTAGGCCCAGCGATTCTAGAGGCCCTAGGCCTTTTCCCTTTTCTGTTCGTGGTACTTATACCACTATTTTAGTATATGGTTCGAGTGGCCACCAGGGCCTATCCATATAAAGTGCAACTTCTGTGTATTATGTGATAATCTTGTTTGACGATTTGTGCTCCTGTGCTCATAAAGAGACTAGGGGTTACTTTGAGAAATAAATACATATATATTTTGAATATATATCTGTGTGGTGTCCTTTCATTGGTATAAAAGGGGGTTACTATTGGTAAAACAGCTTGCTTAACACGCTTCACGAGTTTAGCCTCAAAGACTGCTTAGCCTACGCTACCACTAGGGCAGCTAGTCCAAAAAGGTTGACTTACAACCACACCATAAGGGTTGCTTGGCATGGTACAAGGTGGTCACTAGAACTAGTGAACAGCATATACCAGGCCAACTTCTCACAAGCCCCGTCACCTATCTCATCGATATGGAATCTCCCCGAAACCCCCTCCGGGTCCTCCACACCAACAGACTCAAACCCCACTTTGTGCGCTCGGAGCTCAGCCTCCTGATGGCTACAGACAGTGGAGCGGAAGAAGACTCCGAGCCTCTCCCTGATCTCCTGAAGACTCGTGAGAAAGATGGTTCCGTGGACGGGGTCCGGCTCTCCGATGCCCTCACCCCGGAACAGCGCCAAGGCTGCCGGGACCTCCTGCTGCAGTTTGCTACCTTGTTTTCCCTCACCCCAGGGGTCACCCCCTGGTGCTTGCACGACATGGACACTGGGGACAGTCCCCCTATCAGACACCGGGCGTACCGCGTACCAGATCGGGTACGGGCCTGCATCCAAGAGGAGGTATCAAAGATGCTCACGCTCGGGGTCATCGAGCCCTTGGACAGCCCCTGGGCCAGCCCGGTCGTGCTGGTCCCCAAAGCTGCTGCCCCCGGCACCACTCCTGAGCTCCGATTCTGCGTCGACTATCGGGGCTTGAATGCTGTCACCAGAACCGACGCTCATCCCATCCCCCGAGCGGATGAACTGATCGACCGCATGGGGGCTGCCCGCTACCTCAGCATCTTCGACCTGACAGCGGGCTACTGGCAGATCGGTCTCACACCCCGGGCCCAAGAACGATCCGCCTTTTCTACCCCCGATGGCCACTACCACTTCAAAGTCATGCCCTTCGGCATGAAGAATGCCCCAGCTACCTTTCAGCGACTGGTGAACCAGGTCTTGGCGGGGCTCGAGGAGTTCAGCGCCGCCTACCTGGACGATATCGCTGTGTACAGCCGCCACTGGTCCGACCACCTCCACCACCTCCGAGAGGTCCTGCAGGCCCTCCAACGGGCCGGCCTCACAATCAAGGCCAGCAAGGGCCAAATTGGTCAGGGGTCCGTGACCTATCTCGGACACCAGGTGGGAAGCAGTCTGGTGGCCCCTCTGCAACTCAAAATCGCTGCCATCCAGTCCTGGCAGCCTCTAGTCACGCAGACCGAGGTCCGAGCCTTCTTGGGGCTCACCGGCTACTACCGGCGGTTCATGAGGGACTATGGCAGCATTGTGGGGCCCCTCACGGGACTCACATCCAAAAACCACCCGAAGAAGGTCAACTGGACCCCAGACTGTCAAGCGGCCTTCGAGAAGCTGAAAGCCGCCATGTGCACTGCCCCTGTGCTCCAGGCCCCCGACTACAGTTGGGAATTCATCGTACAAACAGATGCCTCCGACCACGGCATCGGGGCGGTCCTCTCCCAGCTGAACTCCGAGGGACTTGACCAACCGGTGGCCTTCATCAGCAGACGCCTCCTGGCCCGAGAACAGCGCTGGAGCACCATCGAGAGGGAGGCCTTCGCAGTGGTGTGGGCCCTCAAAAAGCTCCGGCCCTATCTCTTCGGTACCCACTTCCGGGTGCAAACAGATCATCGACCCCTGCAGTGGCTAATGCAGATGCGGGGGGAAAACCCCAAACTATTGCGTTGGTCCATCTCCCTGCAGGGGATGGACTTCACTGTGGAACATCGACCGGGCCAAGACCACGCCAACGCAGATGGCCTGTCACGCTTTTTCCGCCTCGACGAGGAGAGTCCCCAAGAGGATGGGTGACTCTCCCCGCCTTCAGCTGGGGGGGACGCATGTTGGACAGGCCACATGAAGGGCTTGCTCCCTCCCCGCATGACAGGGCCCGAGCCCCGGCCCTCCAGGTGTTACCCACAGAAACAACCCACACCCCGTCTCCAGACGGGACTCCTGCCCCCGGACATCTCTGTATCATGGGGCCGAACCACTACCGGCTCCCTCGCCCGGTCCGGCCGCCATCTTGGACACTGCACCACGAGGCCGCGTGGCCTCAGTTCGACCCTAACCCTGGGCCTGGCCAGGCCCCGACATCCCGGCACCACCATCCACCCAGGAGGTGAACAGACCACTTGGCAGGTCGATGGGAGAAAGAAGTGTCGATGGCTCTCCCCCGCCAGGTGCCGATCGCCCCCCAGCTCCCCCGGGCGCTGGCTCCACCCCCCTGCTGGGTGTCTGGACTCCCTCATCCCGGACCTCCCGACCTCCAAGTGCGAGGGTCCGGACATCAAAGGGCGCCAGACCTATAACTAGGGCAGCTCCAGAGCAGGAAGGCAGTTGTATCCTGGAGTCGAGAGACACCGAGAAGAACTCAGCCTTGACGGACTACTGGCGCTGCCGTAGCCCTGCCTTGTGAATTATCGTCCTGCCTGCTGGCGCTGCCGCGGCCTTCTGCATCATCCACCTTCATCGGGACCTGCTGGCGCTGCCGCGGACCGTTGTAACGACCACCTTCATCGGGACCTGCTGGCGCTGCCGCGGACCGTGTAACGACCACCTTCCTCGGGACCTGCTGGCGCTGCCGCGGACCGTGTAACGACCACCTTCACCGGGACCTGCTGGCGCTGCCGCGGACCGTGTAACGACCACCTTCACCGGGACCTGCTGGCGCTGCCGCGGCCCGTCCAAGCTAGAACACCGAGCTCGAGGATTGTGAGCTACCCACCATACCATCTCAGCTACCAGATTGGTAACCAGACTGTCCCGCTACCCCCTTTCCCAAACCAAGAGACTAGAATCGAGGGGACCCCTGAGTCCAGACCTCCTTGTACCATTTCATCGTACCTCAAGAAATCGCCTATAAAGAACGTTAAATCCTATCCTTGTGTGGTGTGTATCTGTGGGGGGGAAGTTACTCATCTGTACGATCGCTGGAGACGGCTCTCCCCGGAGACCTCTCCCCTTGTCCTCGGCCGACCCTCCCGGTCCGTCTAACAGTCCACTATGTCTAGCTTAGGCTTTTTGAGAGGTAACTCCCATCCTTCCTTCACCAAACACAGTGGGCCTCTCACAGGGTGCCCAAACAACAATTCAAAGGGGCTGTAGCCAACTCCTTTTTGTGGGACCTCTCTGTAAGCAAACAGAAGGCAGGGTAGAAGGATGTCCCATCTTCGCCTGAGCTTTTCAGGTAATCCTTTGATCATACCCTTTAGGGTCTTGTTGAATCTCTCAACAAGCCCATTGCATTGTGGGTGATAAGGGGTGGTGAACTTGTAGTTGACACCACATTCCTTCCACATAGCTGTCAAGTATCCTGACATAAAGTTGGTACCTCTGTCAGATACTACCTCCTTAAGAAACCCCACTCTGGAGAATACTCCCAGCAGGGCCCTGGCCACAACAGGAGCTGTAGTGGTCCTAAGGGGAATTGCCTCTGGATACCTGGTGGCATGATCCACTACCACCAGTATAAATCTGTGCCCAGATGCAGTGGGAGGATCCATGGGACCCACTATATCTATTCCCACTCTTTCAAAGGGGACCCCCACCACAGGTAGTGGTATTAGGGGGGCCTTTGTTGTGCCACCTGATTTGCCACTGGCTTGGCAGGTCACACAGGAGCGACAAAACTCCTTTGTATCTTCATTCATATGAGGCCAGTGAAAGTGAGGGACAAGCCTGTCCCAAGTCTTGTTCTGGCCTAAGTGTCCTGCTAAAGGAATATCATGGGCCAAGGTAAGAAGGAAGCCCCTAAATTGCAGAGGTATACCCAACCTCCTGGTAGCACCAGGCTTGGGGTCTCTAGCCTCTGAATAAAGGAGCCCTTCATCCCAATACACTTTATGGGTACCTTGAGCATTCCCAGCAGCCTCAGCAGCAGCCAGCTGTTTGAGGGGTTCAAGAGAGGGACAGGATAACTGAGCCTGCCTCAAGTCAGCCCTTGAAGGTCCCCCTGTCCCCAGAAACTCAACCTGATCAGGTTCAAGCTCTTCAGGGACAGCTCCTTCAGGGTCCTCTAGATCAGCTTCCTGGGAAGGCTGATCATCACTCTGAGGCAGGGGGGAAGGCACAGCCTTGACCCTCCTGTTCTTCTTCTTGGTAGGTGCTTGGTCCATTGTTCCAGGATCCAAGACCTGAGGTTCAGTGAGGCACTTTTTGGCCTGTGACCTGGTCACAGCAAGGACATGTGATGATATACCTAACATCTCTGTATGAGTCCTGTACTCCACTTCTGACCATAGAGAACTCTCTAGGTCATTGCCCAACAAACATTCTACTGGGAGGTCTGCACTAACCACAACCCTTTTGTAGGAGAGTAGGGTCTGCTATCCTATGGTCACCCCAAATTTTTGCTTTTTGCTTCACTGGTTTTTGACATATTGAGGCTGTGGGCCTGCCAATCAGACCCCCAGCCTGCTGTTCTCTCTACTAAATTAAAACTATGCACCCTAGGTGCATAACCAATTGGAAGTGGATCACCCTGTCAGCCCCTGTACCAGTGTACACTAGGTACCCAGGGCATTGGTGTACCCAAGGCCTGCCAGGGGCTGAAGCATGTATTATGCCACCCCAGGCTTGGCCTAACAATCTGACACAACTGGCTGATCACTCAGCTGGGGTAAGTTGGTGTAATCACCTCTTACTTAGGTGTAGTATACCTATACCTAACCTTAAATGGGACACCTGGTAACCTATAAGTCACTCCTATGGCAGGCCTTAACAATCCTGAAGGCAGAGTGCTTGGTTCCATGTGAGATGGTGCTCTGGCATGAGCTGAGCCTGTCTGCAGTGGTCGGAACAACTTCCTTCTACTGTTTCCAGATATCGTCATACCATATACTCTTAAGTGCATTATGAACCTCGCGGTTAAATGCTATCTTTGGTTTGGCTTTATCAAAACATGTCGAGTAAGGTGTCATACGAATTGGAATACTAACCCCTCGCCAATTCTGGTGACGGGGTTAGCATTCCACCCTTCTAGAGGGACACGACATGTACAGTGCCTGAAACCCGGGTAAAATCAGACATAGCCTCAGCTCCACAAAATGGATGCTGCCACCACAGACACAAGTCTGCCCTCCTGCTGCTGGGAGTCCTTCCAGCTTGGGAGGTGTGGACAAAGGGTTTCCTGCCAGGGGAGGTGCGTGCACCACCCCAGACAGGATTTTGTGTATTGGTCAGGTAGGGCTTGAAAGAAACCAGACATGCCTGTGGCTCACAAGGAGCCTCGGTGCATATGCCAGTTCAAACCGGTCCTGGGGCACACCAGTCCCGGGCCTGGGGCGAGCTGGACAAAGGATTGGGGGTGTAACCACCCCCCTTCCTGGTCCCACCCATAGGGAGGGACCTAGCAGGTAGTCCGGCCCCTAGAATCCGCTTAAAGGTAGGAGCTGTGTCCTAAGACTTCAGACATCCTGGAATCAACTTAACACTAAGAAGAAGACGGGAACTTCGACGCTCTGCTGCACAGAGGACTGAAGCCAATCTCCCCTGTGGTCAGGGAGTGACCACCTTGCTAACGCAAGCACCATCCAGCGAATCAACGTCTGCTTTGCCGCCGCCTCCCGCCGGAGCCCGAGCCCAGAGACTGACAAGACCTGGACCTCCAGACCTCTCACCGCCCGATCCACAGTCCCTGAAAAGAGGAGACCCGTGGAGGCACCGAGACACGTGGAGCCAGCCATCTTGGAACGACTACGACAAGCTGACAAGTGCAACAACCGAGGCTCCCTCCAAGTTGTGCTTTGGGATCTGAGAAGCCCAACACCCAAGCAGCATCTGCACCAAAGGTTAGCCCTCCAGCATCTCCACGATCTGCGTGGGGCCCTTCTGCATTTTGCCACTCGACGCGCCCAACCGGTTGCTGGCCCGCTGGCTAGTAGCCATCTTGGCGACGAACTTCAAGAAATACACCACTGGTCTGGTTGCTCCAGACTGGCCCTTGCTCCCCTCCAAAGGAGCAGTCCTTCTGACATTGCTGGTCAGAACCATCAGCTTATTCCTTTTCCTACAACAATTGCTTTTGCCAAGGCTTGTTTGCTTCGATCAAGTCGCCGACACCGCCGACAGCGAGAGCCTGCGTGGGACAGCTCGTGACTCGACTCCTGGACGTCGTCGACCTCCAGGGACCACGTGGCTGCAGAGACAAGCTACCCCTTTCTTCCTGTTTGCACCCGACATTGCCTGGTACCCACCTGGTGCCACGCTGGTCACTGGCTAGTGACTGTGAACACTGTCCCCTCTGCTTACAGGTCTTCAACATCTCCGATCCACTCTTGGATCCACTGCATCTCTCCCGGACCGACCGCCTGCAGCATCTTTGTCTTCAAGCTCCACGGAACAGATAGAAGAAACCCGACGCACTTCGAGGCCTATGCACCCGCTTCCTGTGGGTGAGGTAAAGCTGGCACACCTGTGCCCAAGTGTAGTATTACATCTCTAGTGCCTGTGTTCCAAATCTTGAGTTCCTAGTCCATCCGGAAGATCCTCTTTGCAGTAACTTTGTACTTTTTACGCACCCATTGAAACCTATGGGAGCACGCGTGTGACTATTTGCTCTGCACACGCCACCCGTGGACCTCCTGGTCACTAACTGACGTTAGCTCCTTGTAGGCCCAGCGATTCTAGAGGCCCTAGGCCTTTTCCCTTTTCTGTTCGTGGTACTTATACCACTATTTTAGTATATGGTTTGAGTGGCCACCAGGGCCTATCCATATAACGTGCAACTTCTGTGTATTCTGTGATAATCTTGTTTGACGATTTGTGCTCCTGTGCTCATAAAGAGACTAGGGGTTACTTTGAGAAATAAATACATATATATTTTGAATATATATCTGTGTGGTGTCCTTTCATTGGTATAAAAGGGGGTTACATTTGGTAAAACAGCTGGCTTAACACGCTTCACGAGTTTAGCCTCAAAGACTGCTTAGCCTACGCTACCACTAGGGCAGCTAGTCCGAAAAGGTTGACTTACAACCACACCATAAGGGTTGCTTGGCATGGAACAAGGTGGTCACTTTAACTAGTCAGCATCATATACCAGGCCAACTTCTCACATTGGTGAGCAGCGGTTGGATTTGAGCTTGCTGTGTTTTACCATTGTAATCTCTTGGTTACCAATTGAAAGATCACATAGGTACCTGTAGGTACATATAAAACAAGATTAGATATACATAAGTTCTACTGAACTTAGTTGTTGTAGAGCAAAGGGAGTAGCACACCCTGACTACAACTACTAGATAGGTTTAGTAGGTAAACACAAGTGTAGGTAGATTGCAACACATCCACCCACACTTAAGAGCAATGGCCGGGGCAGAGGGGTCCACTGTACCCATCTCTGTTGAGAGTGACCCCCAGAGGGCACCATCCAGCTTTGCTACCCTTAATCAGAATGAGCTCAGGCATTTGGCAACTCTTAGAGGCCTTAAACAGCCCAAGAACCCTAACTCTGCTGAGCTCAGAGAACTCTTACAGAATGATGAGAATCAGAGAGAACTCAAGAAAGCTTCCCAGTTAGCCCCCTTAGGGACAGGAACAGGAGGCCCCCCTTCTGAAAATGCCACAGAGGTACCCCCTTCCAATAGTCACCCCTTAGATGGGATGCCTACCACAGAGGAAGAAAGTGATGGGGATACAGATGTGAGTGGGGATGAAGGGAGAACTAGCCCAGTGCCAAGTGTTATACTTGGCCCAGCTAAACTAAGGCTATTGGGGACTGACAGTGGGTTCACCCCATTGGATCTCCCCAGTGGACTTAACACAGGGCTTGGAAGGCAAAGGAATCGCTCAGGTGACTCCAATGCTTCCCATGGCTCTAGAGGCTCTCAAGGTCACTCCAGAAGGAGACTGACCACCCCTCAGAGGAGGGAACATGAGGCCAGAATGCAGGAAGCCCAGCTGAGGATCAGGAAGCAGGAGCTAGAAGTAGCCCTGATGGAAGAAAAACTGAGCAAGGCTAGGCAGCATAGAGAGAGTGGGTCTATACCCACTGGTGGCAGCAATGTCCCTAGGGACAAAGATAGGGTCTTTGACAATAGGAACCTGTCCAAGATTGTGCCCCCCTACAAAAGTGGGGATGACATCCACAAATGGATGACTGCTCTTGAGAGAGCCTGCAAAGTGCAGCAGGTTCCTGAAGACCAGTGGGCAGCAATCTTATGGCTCTCCTTTGAGGGGAGAGGCAGAGATAGACTCCTCACTGTTAGAGAAGAGGATGTCAGAAATTACAGAGTCCTGAAGAGTGTCCTAGTTGATGGGTTAGGCTTAACCACTGAACAGTACAGGTTAATGTTCAGAGACACCCAGAAGACACAGACTCAGGACTGGTCTGAATATGTGGAATGTGCCACTAAGGCTTTGGAGGGTTGGTTGCTGGGAAGTAAGGTGTCTGATTATACAGGATTGTACAATTTGATGATGAGAGAGCAGATTTTAAGTAATTGTCAAAACCAGCTTGTAGGAAGGTGGATATCTGACTATGGTTACCCCCAAATTTTTGCCTAGTGTCTAGCTGGTTTTTCGACTTAGTTGGCCTGAGATCCTGCCATTCAGGCTCTCAGGCTATCTGCTCTCTCTGTAAAATGGACTCCATGTACCCTAGGTACATACCCAATTGGTTGGATCACCCTGTCAGCCCCTGTACCAGTGTACACTAGGTACCCAGGGCATTGGTGTATCCAAGGCCTGCCAGGGGCTGAAGCATGTATTATGCCACCCCAGGCTTGGCCTAACAATCTGACACAACTGGCTGATCACTCAGCTGGGGTAAGTTGGTGTAATCACCTCTTACTTAGGTGTAGTATACCTATACCTAAACTTAAATGGGACACCTGGTAACCTATAAGTCACTCCTATGGCAGGCCTTAACAATCCTGAAGGCAGAGTGCTTGGTTCCATGTGAGATGGTGCTCTGGCATGAGCTGAGCCTGTCTGCAGTGGTCGGAACAACTTCCTTCTACTGTTTCCAGATATCGTCATACCATATACTCTTAAGTGCATTATGAACCTCGCGGTTAAATGCTATCTTTGGTTTGGCTTTATCAAAACATGTCGAGTAAGGTGTCATACGAATTGGAATACTAACCCCTCGCCAATTCTGGCGACGGGGTTAGCATTCCACCCTTCTAGAGGGACACGACATGTACAGTACCTGAAACCCGGGTAAAATCAGACATAGCCTCAGCTCCACAAAATGGATGCTGCCACCACAGACACAAGTCTGCCCTCCTGCTGCTGGGAGTCCTTCCAGCTTGGGAGGTGTGGACAAAGGGTTTCCTGCCAGGGGAGGTGCGTGCACCACCCCAGACAGGATTTTGTGTATTGGTCAGGTAGGGCTTGAAAGAAACCAGACATGCCTGTGGCTCACAAGGAGCCTCGGTGCATATGCCAGTTCAAACCGGTCCTGGGGCACACCAGTCCCGGGCCTGGGGCGAGCTGGACAAAGGATTGGGGGTGTAACCACCCCCCTTCCTGGTCCCACCCTTAGGGAGGGACCTAGCAGGTAGTCCGGCCCCTAGAATCCGCTTAAAGGTAGGAGCTGTGTCCTAAGACTTCAGACATCCTGGAATCAACTTGAAACTAAGAAGAAGACGGGAACTTCGACATTCTGCTGCACAGAAGACTGAAGAAAATCTCCCCTGTGGTCAGGGAGTGACCACCTTGCTAACGCAAGCACCATCCAGCGAATCAACGTCTGCTTTGCCGCCGCCTCCCGCCGGAGCCCGAGCCCAGAGACTGACGAGACCTGGACCTCCAGACCTCTCACCGCCCGATCCACAGTCCCTGCAAAGAGGAGACCCGTGGAGGCACCGAGACACGTGGAGCCAGCCATCTTGGAACGACTACGACAAGCTGACCAGTGCAACAACCGAGGCCCCCTCCAAGTTGTGCTTTGGGTCCTGAGAAGCCCAACCCTCGAGCAGCATCTGCACCAAAGGTGAGCCCTCCAGCATCTCCACGATCTGCGTGGGGCCCTTCTGCATTTTGCCACTCGACGCGCCTAACCGGTTGCTGGCCCGCTGGCTAGTGGCCATCTTGGCGACGAAATCTACGACAAACACCGCTGGTCTGGTTGCTCCAGACTGGCCCTTGCTCCCCTCCAAAGGAGCAATCCCTCTGACCTTGCTGGTCAGAACCAACAGCTGATTTCCGAATCCTCCTGCAATTGCTTTTGCCAAGGCTTGTTTGCTTCGATCAAGTCGCCGACACCGCCGACAGCGAGAGCCTGCGTGGGACAGCTCGTGAGCCGACTCCTGGACGTCGTCGACCTTCAGGGACCACGTGGCTGCGGAGACAAGCTACCCCTCATCACCTGTTTGCACCCGACATCGCCTGGTACCCACCTGGTGCCACGCTGGTCACTGGCTAGTGACTGTGAACACTGTCCCCTCTGCTTACAGGTCTTCAACATCTCCGATCCACTCTTGGATCCACTGCATCTCTTCCCGACCGACCGCCTGCAGCATCTTTGTCCCAGGCTCAACGGAACAGATAGAAGAAACCCGACGCACTTTGAGGCCTATGCACCCGCTTCCTGTGGGTGAGGTAAAGCTGGTACTCCGGTGCCCATGTGTAGTAATACATCTCTAGTGCCTGTGTTCCAAATCTTAAGTTCCTAGGTCATCCGGAAGATTCCTTTTGCAGTAACTTTGTACTTTTTACGCACCCATTGAAACCTATGGGAGCCCGCGTGTGACTATTTGCTCTGCACACGCCACCCGTGGACCTCCTGGTCACTAACTGACGTTAGCTCCTTGTAGGCCCAGCGATTCTAGAGGCCCTAGGCCTTTTCCCTTTTCTGTTCGTGGTACTTATACCACTATTTTAGTATATGGTTTGAGTGGCCACCAGGGCCTACCCATATAAAGTGCAACTTCTGTGTATTCTGTGATAATCTTGTTTGACGATTTGTGCTCCTGTGCTCATAAAGAGACTAGGGGTAACTTTGATAAATAAATACATATATATTTTGAATATATATCTGTGTGGTGTCCTTTCATTGGTATAAAAGGGGGTTGCATTTGGTAAAACAGCTGGCTTAACACGCTTCACGAGTTTAGCCTCAAAGACTGCTTAGCCTACGCTACCACTAGGGCAGCTAGTCCGAAAAGGTTGACTTACAACCACACCATAAGGGTTGCTTGGCATGGTACAAGGTGATCACTTTAACTAGTGAGCATCATATACCAGGCCAACTTCTCACATTGGTGAGCAGCGGTGGGATTTGAGCTTGCTGTGTTTTACCATTGTAATCTCTTGGTTACCAATTGAAAGATCACATAGGTACCTGTAGGTACATATAAAACAAGATTAGATATACTTAAGTTCTACTGAACTTAGTTGTTGTAGAGCAAAGGGAGTAGCACACCCTGACTACAACTACTAGATAGGTTTAGTAGGTAAACCCAAGTGTAGGTAGATTGCAACACATCCACCCACACTTAAGAGCAATGGCCGGGGCAGAGGGGTCCACTGTACCCATCTCTGTTGAGAGTGACCCCCAGAGGGCACCATCCAGCTTTGCTACCCTTAATCAGAATGAGCTCAGGCATTTGGCAACTCTTAGAGGCCTTAAACAGCCCAAGAACCCAAACTCTGCTGAGCTCAGAGAGCTCTTACAGAATGATGAGAATCAGAGAGCACTCAAGAAAGCTTCCCAGTTAGCCCCCTTAGGGACAGGAACAGGAGGCCCCCCTTCTGAAGATGCCACTGAAGTACCCCTTCCCAATAGTCACCCCTTAGATGGGATGCCTACCACAGAGGAAGAAAGTGATGGGGATACAGATGTGAGTGGGGATGAAGGGAGAACTAGCCCAGTGCCAAGTGTTATACTTGGCCCAGCTAAACTAAGGCTATTGGGGACTGACAGTGGGTTCACCCCATTGGATCTCCCCAGTGGACTTAACACAGGGCTTGGAAGGCAAAGGAATCGCTCAGGTGACTCCAATGCTTCCCATGGCTCTAGAGGCTCTCAAGGTCACTCCAGAAGGAGACTGACCACCCCTCAGAGGAGGGAACATGAGGCCAGAATGCAGGAAGCCCAGCTGAGGATCAGGAAGCAGGAGCTAGAAGTAGCCCTGATGGAAGAAAAACTGAGCAAGGCTAGGCAGCATAGAGAGAGTGGGTCTATACCCACTGGTGGCAGCAATGTCCCTAGGGACAAAGATAGGGTCTTTGACAATAGGAACCTGTCCAAGATTGTGCCCCCCTACAAAAGTGGGGATGACATCCACAAATGGATGACTGCTCTTGAGAGAGCCTGCAAAGTGCAGCAGGTTCCTGAAGACCAGTGGGCAGCAATCTTATGGCTCTCCTTTGAGGGGAGAGGCAGAGATAGACTCCTCACTGTTAGAGAAGAGGATGTCAGAAATTACAGAGTCCTGAAGAGTGTCCTAGTTGATGGGTTAGGCTTAACCACTGAACAGTACAGGTTAATGTTCAGAGACACCCAGAAGACACAGACTCAGGACTGGTCTGAATATGTGGAATGTGCCACTAAGGCTTTGGAGGGTTGGTTGCTGGGAAGTAAGGTGTCTGATTATACAGGATTGTACAATTTGATGATGAGAGAGCAGATTTTAAGTAATTGTCAAAACCAGCTTCTCCATCAACACCTGGTAGACTCAGATTTGACCTCTCCCCAAGAATTGGGAAAGAGGGCAGATAAATGGGTCAGGACCAGGATCAGGCCTAAAAACCAGGGTGGTGACCAAAAGAAAGATACCACCAAGCCTCAAGAGAAGGGTGGGGATAAAGAAAAAGAGAAACCTTCCTCAGGGCCCCAAAACTCCACACAGGGTGGTGGGTCCCAAGCTCCCTCCTCTACCACAGCTAAAAAGCCCTACTGCCATGAGTGTAAAACTCCTGGGCATTGGAAAACTGACAGCGGTTGCCCAAGGGCTAAAAACAAAACTGTTCCTCCAATTACTCCTGTCACACCACCTATTACTGTCAGCAGTAATCCCCCAGGTGGTGGGAGTGCCCCCAAAAATCTGGGTGGGTTTACTTGGGGAACACAGGGGGACCCTGGCTTAGCCAATTCCCCTACAGCAACCACTCTTGTCTGTGATGGTGGCATGGGATTTGCCAACTTCACTGCCTGTCCCAACACTTTGGGTAGGTACAGACAGGAGCCCTACATCAATGGTACAAAAGCTGAGGCCTACAGAGACACTGGGGCTAGCATCACAATGGTGGCCCATTGGCTAGTTCCCTCTGAGCAGCTTTTGCCCGGTTTCTCCTACCAGGTGACTAACATTGATGGCAAACAGAACAGTCATCCCATGGCAGAGGTATGTCTCAGCTGGGGAGGGGTCACTGGCCCTAAAAGGGTAGCAGTGTCCCCAACCTTGCCTGTAGACTGCTTACTGGGGAATGACTTAGAACTCTCAGCTTGGGCTGGAGTTGAACAAGACACCCATTTTAAAATGGTAGGCCTTTCACAAAAGGGTAGGGGGGTTGTGCCATTCACAACCCCTGTCCAAATAGATTTCCTCCCTGAAAAGGTTGGAAGGGCAGTGGTAGCCACAGCCCAGGCACAGACAGACTTCCCTGTAGGGACTGGCAGAGCTGTGACAGTCACAGCTCAAACACAAACTGAGTGCCCCCCTGAAAAGGTTGGCAAGGCTGTAATGGTCTCAGCCTATACTCAGACTGACATAGGTGTAGTGAAGCCTGAAACAATGGATCACTCCACACAAACTGAGAGTAGTGGGGAGGAAGAAAAGTCTCCCTCTCCCCAGACATTAGGAAAAGGTCAGCCTCCTCAGGGATCTGACCTCACCCCTTGTGAAGGAACTGCCCCAGAGGTAGCCAGGCCTGGCCTGGCAGAGCCTCTGATGTCAGTGGCCCCTTCCAAGGTGGGATCCAGTCTGGTGCAGGTAGCCTGCCTCTCTCTACCCTGCCTCAGTCAGCCCAGGGCTGCAGAGGTCAGGGAGGCCAGTGGACCCCCAGAGGGCCCCTGTCCACAAGAACCCCCCCATCAAAAGAATGAGGATTGCCTGGCTAGTAGCCCTAGTCAGGTGATGGGTAAAAACATTCCTGAGGGATCTCCTTTACAGGTAGTTAGGGACCTCCCCCAGGGGGATTCTGTTGGGCACAGGCAAACATGGGACCTTAGGGCCCCAAACCTGACCTGTCCCTCCAGTAAGCCCACAAAAGGGACCCAGCCTCCAGCTTTAGGTAGCCAGAGGCTGACCCTGAGAGCACAGTGCAACTCAGTTAAAGGAAGAAAGGCATCCATGGTGGAGGATGATTGGAGGAAGCTGAGGCCTCACTTTGAGGACACTCACTTCAGTACTCCATCTCAACACCAGCCTTTTACTTTGCCAAGACACACCACAGGTAGAGATTCCCTATGGTGGAGACCCTCTGATACCCTTAGGGTGAGGGATTGCTTAGTGGACCATGAGACAGGGGGTAACCATGCCAGTGCTGGTTCCTCCTTATATGGCCACTTGGGCAATATAGGCTTACCTGGTCAAGGTCAGCCTTATCTCCCTTCGTTTGGGGGGGGGTTGTGTAGGAAGGTGGATATCTGACTATGGTTACCCCCAAATTTTTGCCTAGTGTCTAGCTGGTTTTTCGACTTAGTTGGCCTGAGATCCTGCCATTCAGGCTCTCAGGCTATCTGCTCTCTCTGTAAAATGGACTCCATGTACCCTAGGTACATACCCAATTGGTTGGATCACCCTGTCAGCCCCTGTACCAGTGTACACTAGGTACCCAGGGCATTGGTGTATCCAAGGCCTGCCAGGGGCTGAAGCATGTATTATGCCACCCCAGGCTTGGCCTAACAATCTGACACAACTGGCTGATCACTCAGCTGGGGTAAGTTGGTGTAATCACCTCTTACTTAGGTGTAGTATACCTATACCTAAACTTAAATGGGACACCTGGTAACCTATAAGTCACTCCTATGGCAGGCCTTAACAATCCTGAAGGCAGAGTGCTTGGTTCCATGTGAGATGGTGCTCTGGCATGAGCTGAGCCTGTCTGCAGTGGTCGGAACAACTTCCTTCTACTGTTTCCAGATATCGTCATACCATATACTCTTAAGTGCATTATGAACCTCGCGGTTAAATGCTATCTTTGGTTTGGCTTTATCAAAACATGTCGAGTAAGGTGTCATACGAATTGGAATACTAACCCCTCGCCAATTCTGGCGACGGGGTTAGCATTCCACCCTTCTAGAGGGACACGACATGTACAGTACCTGAAACCCGGGTAAAATCAGACATAGCCTCAGCTCCACAAAATGGATGCTGCCACCACAGACACAAGTCTGCCCTCCTGCTGCTGGGAGTCCTTCCAGCTTGGGAGGTGTGGACAAAGGGTTTCCTGCCAGGGGAGGTGCGTGCACCACCCCAGACAGGATTTTGTGTATTGGTCAGGTAGGGCTTGAAAGAAACCAGACATGCCTGTGGCTCACAAGGAGCCTCGGTGCATATGCCAGTTCAAACCGGTCCTGGGGCACACCAGTCCCGGGCCTGGGGCGAGCTGGACAAAGGATTGGGGGTGTAACCACCCCCCTTCCTGGTCCCACCCTTAGGGAGGGACCTAGCAGGTAGTCCGGCCCCTAGAATCCGCTTAAAGGTAGGAGCTGTGTCCTAAGACTTCAGACATCCTGGAATCAACTTGAAACTAAGAAGAAGACGGGAACTTCGACATTCTGCTGCACAGAAGACTGAAGAAAATCTCCCCTGTGGTCAGGGAGTGACCACCTTGCTAACGCAAGCACCATCCAGCGAATCAACGTCTGCTTTGCCGCCGCCTCCCGCCGGAGCCCGAGCCCAGAGACTGACGAGACCTGGACCTCCAGACCTCTCACCGCCCGATCCACAGTCCCTGCAAAGAGGAGACCCGTGGAGGCACCGAGACACGTGGAGCCAGCCATCTTGGAACGACTACGACAAGCTGACCAGTGCAACAACCGAGGCCCCCTCCAAGTTGTGCTTTGGGTCCTGAGAAGCCCAACCCTCGAGCAGCATCTGCACCAAAGGTGAGCCCTCCAGCATCTCCACGATCTGCGTGGGGCCCTTCTGCATTTTGCCACTCGACGCGCCTAACCGGTTGCTGGCCCGCTGGCTAGTGGCCATCTTGGCGACGAAATCTACGACAAACACCGCTGGTCTGGTTGCTCCAGACTGGCCCTTGCTCCCCTCCAAAGGAGCAATCCCTCTGACCTTGCTGGTCAGAACCAACAGCTGATTTCCGAATCCTCCTGCAATTGCTTTTGCCAAGGCTTGTTTGCTTCGATCAAGTCGCCGACACCGCCGACAGCGAGAGCCTGCGTGGGACAGCTCGTGAGCCGACTCCTGGACGTCGTCGACCTTCAGGGACCACGTGGCTGCGGAGACAAGCTACCCCTCATCACCTGTTTGCACCCGACATCGCCTGGTACCCACCTGGTGCCACGCTGGTCACTGGCTAGTGACTGTGAACACTGTCCCCTCTGCTTACAGGTCTTCAACATCTCCGATCCACTCTTGGATCCACTGCATCTCTTCCCGACCGACCGCCTGCAGCATCTTTGTCCCAGGCTCAACGGAACAGATAGAAGAAACCCGACGCACTTTGAGGCCTATGCACCCGCTTCCTGTGGGTGAGGTAAAGCTGGTACTCCGGTGCCCATGTGTAGTAATACATCTCTAGTGCCTGTGTTCCAAATCTTAAGTTCCTAGGTCATCCGGAAGATTCCTTTTGCAGTAACTTTGTACTTTTTACGCACCCATTGAAACCTATGGGAGCCCGCGTGTGACTATTTGCTCTGCACACGCCACCCGTGGACCTCCTGGTCACTAACTGACGTTAGCTCCTTGTAGGCCCAGCGATTCTAGAGGCCCTAGGCCTTTTCCCTTTTCTGTTCGTGGTACTTATACCACTATTTTAGTATATGGTTTGAGTGGCCACCAGGGCCTACCCATATAAAGTGCAACTTCTGTGTATTCTGTGATAATCTTGTTTGACGATTTGTGCTCCTGTGCTCATAAAGAGACTAGGGGTAACTTTGATAAATAAATACATATATATTTTGAATATATATCTGTGTGGTGTCCTTTCATTGGTATAAAAGGGGGTTGCATTTGGTAAAACAGCTGGCTTAACACGCTTCACGAGTTTAGCCTCAAAGACTGCTTAGCCTACGCTACCACTAGGGCAGCTAGTCCGAAAAGGTTGACTTACAACCACACCATAAGGGTTGCTTGGCATGGTACAAGGTGATCACTTTAACTAGTGAGCATCATATACCAGGCCAACTTCTCACACAGCTTCTCCATCAACACCTGGTAGACTCAGATTTGACCTCTCCCCAAGAATTGGGAAAGAGGGCAGATAAATGGGTCAGGACCAGGATCAGGCCTAAAAACCAGGGTGGTGACCAAAAGAAAGATACCACCAAGCCTCAAGAGAAGGGTGGGGATAAAGAAAAAGAGAAACCTTCCTCAGGGCCCCAAAACTCCACACAGGGTGGTGGGTCCCAAGCTCCCTCCTCTACCACAGCTAAAAAGCCCTACTGCCATGAGTGTAAAACTCCTGGGCATTGGAAAACTGACAGCGGTTGCCCAAGGGCTAAAAACAAAACTGTTCCTCCAATTACTCCTGTCACACCACCTATTACTGTCAGCAGTAATCCCCCAGGTGGTGGGAGTGCCCCCAGAAATCTGGGTGGGTTTACTTGGGGAACACAGGGGGACCCTGGCTTAGCCAATTCCCCTACAGCAACCACTCTTGTCTGTGATGGTGGCATGGGGTTTGCCAACTTCACTGCCTGTCCCAACACTTTGGGTAGGTACAGACAGGAGCCCTACATCAATGGTACAAAAGCTGAGGCCTACAGAGACACTGGGGCTAGCATCACAATGGTGGCCCATTGGCTAGTTCCCTCTGAGCAGCTTTTGCCCGGTTTCTCCTACCAGGTGACTAACATTGATGGCAAACAGAACAGTCATCCCATGGCAGAGGTATGTCTCAGCTGGGGAGGGGTCACTGGCCCTAAAAGGGTAGCAGTGTCCCCAACCTTGCCTGTAGACTGCTTACTGGGGAATGACTTAGAACTCTCAGCTTGGGCTGGAGTTGAACAAGACACCCATTCTAAAATGGTAGGCCTTTCACAAAAGGGTAGGGGGGTTGTGCCATTCACAACCCCTGTCCAAATAGATTTCCTCCCTGAAAAGGTTGGAAGGGCAGTGGTAGCCACAGCCCAGGCACAGACAGACTTCCCTGTAGGGACTGGCAGAGCTGTGACAGTCACAGCTCAAACACAAACTGAGTGCCCCCCTGAAAAGGTTGGCAAGGCTGTAATGGTCTCAGCCTATACTCAGACTGACATAGGTGTAGTGAAGCCTGAAACAATGGATCACTCCACACAAACTGAGAGTAGTGGGGAGGAAGAAAAGTCTCCCTCTCCCCAGACATTAGGAAAAGGTCAGCCTCCTCAGGGATCTGACCTCACCCCTTGTGAAGGAACTACCCCAGAGGTAGCCAGGCCTGGCCTGGCAGAGCCTCTGATGTCAGTGGCCCCTTCCAAGGTGGGATCCAGTCTGGTGCAGGTAGCCTGCCTCTCTCTACCCTGCCTCAGTCAGCCCAGGGCTGCAGAGGTCAGGGAGGCCAGTGGACCCCCAGAGGGCCCCTGTCCACAAGAACCCCCCCATCAAAAGAATGAGGATTGCCTGGCTAGTAGCCCTAGTCAGGTGATGGGTAAAAACATTCCTGAGGGATCTCCTTTACAGGTAGTTAGGGACCTCCCCCAGGGGGATTCTGTTGGGCACAGGCAAACATGGGACCTTAGGGCCCCAAACCTGACCTGTCCCTCCAGTAAGCCCACAAAAGGGACCCAGCCTCCAGCTTTAGGTAGCCAGAGGCTGACCCTGAGAGCACAGTGCAACTCAGTTAAAGAAAGAAAGGCATCCATGGTGGAGGATGATTGGAGGAAGCTGAGGCCTCACTTTGAGGACACTCACTTCAGTACTCCATCTCAACACCAGCCTTTTACTTTGCCAAGACACACCACAGGTAGAGATTCCCTATGGTGGAGACCCTCTGATACCCTTAGGGTGAGGGATTGCTTAGTGGACCATGAGACAGGGGGTAACCATGCCAGTGCTGGTTCCTCCTTATATGGCCACTTGGGCAATATAGGCTTACCTGGTCAAGGTCAGCCTTATCTCCCTTCGTTTGGGGGGGGGGTTGTGTAGGAAGGTGGATATCTGACTATGGTTACCCCCAAATTTTTGCCTAGTGTCTAGCTGGTTTTTCGACTTAGTTGGCCTGAGATCCTGCCATTCAGGCTCTCAGGCTATCTGCTCTCTCTGTAAAATGGACTCCATGTACCCTAGGTACATACCCAATTGGTTGGATCACCCTGTCAGCCCCTGTACCAGTGTACACTAGGTACCCAGGGCATTGGTGTATCCAAGGCCTGCCAGGGGCTGAAGCATGTATTATGCCACCCCAGGCTTGGCCTAACAATCTGACACAACTGGCTGATCACTCAGCTGGGGTAAGTTGGTGTAATCACCTCTTACTTAGGTGTAGTATACCTATACCTAAACTTAAATGGGACACCTGGTAACCTATAAGTCACTCCTATGGCAGGCCTTAACAATCCTGAAGGCAGAGTGCTTGGTTCCATGTGAGATGGTGCTCTGGCATGAGCTGAGCCTGTCTGCAGTGGTCGGAACAACTTCCTTCTACTGTTTCCAGATATCGTCATACCATATACTCTTAAGTGCATTATGAACCTCGCGGTTAAATGCTATCTTTGGTTTGGCTTTATCAAAACATGTCGAGTAAGGTGTCATACGAATTGGAATACTAACCCCTCGCCAATTCTGGCGACGGGGTTAGCATTCCACCCTTCTAGAGGGACACGACATGTACAGTGCCTGAAACCCGGGTAAAATCAGACATAGCCTCAGCTCCACAAAATGGATGCTGCCACCACAGACACAAGTCTGCCCTCCTGCTGCTGGGAGTCCTTCCAGCTTGGGAGGTGTGGACAAAGGGTTTCCTGCCAGGGGAGGTGCATGCACCACCCCAGACAGGATTTTGTGTATTGGTCAGGTAGGGCTTGAAAGAAACCAGACATGCCTGTGGCTCACAAGGAGCCTCGGTGCATATGCCAGTTCAAACCGGTCCTGGGGCACACCAGTCCCGGGCCTGGGGCGAGCTGGACAAAGGATTGGGGGTGTAACTACCCCCCTTCCTGGTCCCACCCTTAGGGAGGGACCTAGCAGGTAGTCCGGCCCCTAGAATCTGCTTAAAGGTAGGAGCTGTGTCCTAAGACTTCAGACATCCTGGAATCAACTTGAAACTAAGAAGAAGACGGGAACTTCGACATTCTGCTGCACAGAAGACTGAAGAAAATCTCCCCTGTGGTCAGGGAGTGACCACCTTGCTAACGCAAGCACCATCCAGCGAATCACCGTCTGCTTTGCCGCCGCCTCCCGCCGGAGCCCGAGCCCAGAGACTGACAAGACCTGGACCTCCAGACCTCTCACCGCCCGATCCACAGTCCCTGAAAAGAGGAGACCCGTGGAGGCACCGAGACACGTGGAGCCAGCCATCTTGGAACGACTACGACAAGCTGACAAGTGCAACAACCGAGGCTCCCTCCAAGTTGTGCTTTGGGTCCTGAGAAGCCCAACCCTCGAGCAGCATCTGCACCAAAGGTGAGCCCTCCAGCATCTCCACGATCTGCGTGGGGCCCTTCTGCATTTTGCCACTCGACGCGCCTAACCGGTTGCTGGCCCGCTGGCTAGTGGCCATCTTGGCGACGAAATCTACAACAAACACCACTGGTCTGGTTGCTCCAGACTGGCCCTTGCTCCCCTCCAAAGGAGCAATCCCTCTGACCTTGCTGGTCAGAACCAACAGCTGATTTCTGAATCCTTCTACAATTGCTTTTGCCAAGGCTTGTTTGCTTCGACCAAGACGCCGACACCGCCGACAGCGAGAGCCTGCGTGGGACAGCTCGTGAGCCGACTCCTGGACGTCGTCGACCTTCAGGGACCACGTGGCTGCGGAGACAAGCTACCCCTCATCACCTGTTTGCACCCGACATCGCCTGGTACCCACCTGGTGCCACGCTGGTCACTGGCTAGTGACTGTGAACACTGTCCCCTCTGCTTACAGGTCTTCAACATCTCCGATCCACTCTTGGATCCACTGCATCTCTCCCGGACCGACCGCCTGCAGCATCTTTGTCTTCAAGCTCCACGGAACAGATAGAAGAAACCCGACGCACTTCGAGGCCTATGCACCCGCTTCCTGTGGGTGAGGTAAAGCTGGCACACCTGTGCCCAAGTGTAGTATTACATCTCTAGTGCCTGTGTTCCAAATCTTGAGTTCCTAGTCCATCCGGAAGATCCTCTTTGCAGTAACTTTGTACTTTTTACGCACCCATTGAAACCTATGGGAGCACGCGTGTGACTATTTGCTCTGCACACGCCACCCGTGGACCTCCTGGTCACTAACTGACTGTAGGAGAGTAGGGTCTGCTATCCTATGGTCACCCCAAATTTTTGCTTTTTGCTTCACTGGTTTTTGACATATTGAGGCTGTGGGCCTGCCAATCAGACCCCCAGCCTGCTGTTCTCTCTACTAAATTAAAACTATGCACCCTAGGTGCATAACCAATTGGAAGTGGATCACCCTGTCAGCCCCTGTACCAGTGTACACTAGGTACCCAGGGCATTGGTGTACCCAAGGCCTGCCAGGGGCTGCAGCATGTATTATGCCACCCCAGGCTTGGCCTAACAATCTGACACAACTGGCTGATCACTCAGCTGGGGTAAGTTGGTGTAATCACCTCTTACTTAGGTGTAGTATACCTATACCTAACCTTAAATGGGACACCTGGTAACCTATAAGTCACTCCTATGGCAGGCCTTAACAATCCTGAAGGCAGAGTGCTTGGTTCCATGTGAGATGGTGCTCTGGCATGAGCTGAGCCTGTCTGCAGTGGTCGGAACAACTTCCTTCTACTGTTTCCAGATATCGTCATACCATATACTCTTAAGTGCATTATGAACCTCGCGGTTAAATGCTATCTTTGGTTTGGCTTTATCAAAACATGTCGAGTAAGGTGTCATACGAATTGGAATACTAACCCCTCGCCAATTCTGGCGACGGGGTTAGCATTCCACCCTTCTAGAGGGACACGACATGTACAGTACCTGAAACCCGGGTAAAATCAGACATAGCCTCAGCTCCACAAAATGGATGCTGCCACCACAGACACAAGTCTGCCCTCCTGCTGCTGGGAGTCCTTCCAGCTTGGGAGGTGTGGACAAAGGGTTTCCTGCCAGGGGAGGTGCATGCACCACCCCAGACAGGATTTTGTGTATTGGTCAGGTAGGGCTTGAAAGAAACCAGACATGCCTGTGGCTCACAAGGAGCCTCGGTGCATATGCCAGTTCAAACCGGTCCTGGGGCACACCAGTCCCGGGCCTGGGGCGAGCTGGACAAAGGATTGGGGGTGTAACCACCCCCCTTCCTGGTCCCACCCATAGGGAGGGACCTAGCAGGTAGTCCGGCCCCTAGAATCCGAATAAAGGTAGGAGCTGTGTCCTAAGACTTCAGACATCCTGGAATCAACTTGAAACTAAGAAGAAGACGGGAACTTCGACATTCTGCTGCACAGAAGACTGAAGAAAATCTCCCCTGTGGTCAGGGAGTGACCACCTTGCTAACGCAAGCACCATCCAGCGCATCAACGTCTGCTTTGCCGCCGCCTCCCGCCGGAGCCCGAGCCCAGAGACTGACAAGACCTGGACCTCCAGACCTCTCACCGCCCGATCCACAGTCCCTGAAAAGAGGAGACCCGTGGAGGCACCGAGACACGTGGAGCCAGCCATCTTGGAACGACTACGACAAGCTGACCAGTGCAACAACCGAGGCTCCCTCCAAGTTGTGCTTTGGGTCCTGAGAAGCCCAACCCTCGAGCAGCATCTGCACCAAAGGTGAGCCCTCCAGCATCTCCACGATCTGCGTGGGGCCCTTCTGCATTTTGCCACTCGACGCGCCTAACCGGTTGCTGGCCCGCTGGCTAGTGGCCATCTTGGCGACGAAATCTACGACAAACACCGCTGGTCTGGTTGCTCCAGACTGGCCCTTGCTCCCCTCCAAAGGAGCAGTTCCTCTGACCTTGCTGGCCAGAACCATCAGCTTAAACTCCTTGCCTACAACAATTGCTTTTGCCAAGGCTTGTTTGCTTCGATCAAGTCGCCGACACCGCCGACAGCGAGAGCCTGCGTGGGACAGCTCGTGACTCGACTCCTGGACGTCGTCGACCTTCAGGGACCACGTGGCTGCAGAGTCAAGCTACACCTTCCTTCCTGTTTGCACCCGACATTGCCTGGTACCCACCTGGTGCCACGCTGGTCACTGGCTAGTGACTGTGAACACTGTCCCCTCTGCTTACAGGTCTTCAACATCTCCGATCCACTCTTGGATCCACTGCATCTCTTCCCGACCGACCGCCTGCAGCACTTTTGTCTACAGGCCCCACGGAACAGATAGAAGAAACCCGACGCACTTCGAGGCCTATGCACCCGCTTCCTGTGGGTGAGGTAAAGCTGGCACTCCGGTGCCCAAGTGTAGTAATACATCTCTAGTGCCTGTGTTCCAAATCTTAAGTTCCTAGGTCATCCGGAAGATTCCTTTTGCAGTAACTTTGTACTTTTTACGCACCCATTGAAACCTATGGGAGCACGCGTGTGACTATTTGCTCTGCACACGCCACCCGTGGACCTCCTGGTCACTAACTGACGTTAGCTCCTCGTAGGCCCAGCGATTCTAGAGGCCCTAGGCCTTTTCCCTTTTCTGTTCGTGGTACTTATACCACTATTTTAGTATATGGTTCGAGTGGCCACCAGGGCCTATCCATATAAAGTGCAACTTCTGTGTATTCTGTGATAATCTTGTTTGACGATTTGTGCTCCTGTGCTCATAAAGAGACTAGGGGTTACTTTGAGAAATAAATACATATATATTTTGAATATATATCTGTGTGGTGTCCTTTCATTGGTATAAAAGGGGGTTATATTTGGTAAAACAGCTGGCTTAACACGCATCACGAGTTTAGCCTCAAAGACTGCTTAGCCTACGCTACCACTAGGGCAGCTAGTCCAAAAAGGTTGACTTACAACCACACCATAAGGGTTGCTTGGCATGGTACAAGGTGGTCACTAGAACTAGTGAACAGCATATACCAGGCCAACTTCTCACATTGGTGAGCAGCGGTTGGATTTGAGCTTGCTGTGTTTTACCATTGTAATCTCTTGGTTACCAATTGAAAGATCACATAGGTACCTGTAGGTACATATAAAACAAGATTAGATATACATAAGTTCTACTGAACTTAGTTGTTGTAGAGCAAAGGGAGTAGCACACCCTGACTACAACTACTAGATAGGTTTAGTAGGTAAACCCAAGTGTAGGTAGATTGCAACACATCCACCCACACTTAAGAGCAATGGCCGGGGCAGAGGGGTCCACTGTACCCATCTCTGTTGAGAGTGACCCCCAGAGGGCACCATCCAGCTTTGCTACCCTTAATCAGAATGAGCTCAGGCATTTGGCAACTCTTAGAGGCCTTAAACAGCCCAAGAACCCAAACTCTGCTGAGCTCAGAGAGCTCTTACAGAATGATGAGAATCAGAGAGCACTCAAGAAAGCTTCCCAGTTAGCCCCCTTAGGGACAGGAACAGGAGGCCCCCCTTCTAAAGATGCCACTGAAGTACCCCTTCCCAATAGTCACCCCTTAGATGGGATGCCTACCACAGAGGATGAGAGTGAAAAGGATACTGACAGTAGTGAGGATGAAGGGAGAACTAGCCCAGTGCCAAGTGTTATACTTGGCCCAGCTAAACCAAGGCTATTGGGGACTGACAGTGGGTTCAACCCACTGGATCTCCCCAGTGGACTTAACACAGGGCTGGGAAGGCAAAGGAATCGCTCAGGTGACTCCAATGCTTCCCATGGCTCTAGAGGCTCTCAAGGTCACTCCAGGAGAAGGATGACCACCCCTCAGAGGAGGGAACATGAGGCCAAGATGCAAGAGGCCCAGCTGAGGATCAGGAAGCAGGAGCTAGAAGTAGCCCTGATGGAAGAGAAACTTAGCAAGGCTAGACAGCATAAAGAGAGTGGGTCTATACCCACTGGTGGCAGCATTGTCCCTAAGGACAAAGATAGGGTTTTCGATAATAGAAACCTGTCTAAGGTTGTGCCCCCCTACAAAAGTGGGGATGACATCCACAAGTGGATAACTGCTCTTGAGAGAGCCTGCAAAGTACAGCAGGTTCCTGAAGATCAGTGGGCAGCAATCCTCTGGCTCTCCTTTGAAGGAAGAGGCAGAGACAGACTCCTCACCGTTAGAGAAGAGGATGTCAGAAACTACAGAGTCCTGAAGAGTGTTCTAGTTGATGGGTTAGGCTTAACCACTGAGCAGTACAGGTTAATGTTCAGAGACACCCAAAAGACACAGACTCAGGACTGGTCTGAATACATTGAATGTGCCACTAAGGCTTTGGAGGGTTGGTTGCTGGGAAGTAAGGTATCTGATTTTACAGGATTGTATAATTTGATGATGAGAGAACAGATTTTAAATAACTGTCAAAACCAGCAACTGCATCAACACTTGGTTGACTCTGATCTGACCTCTCCCCAAGAATTGGGAAAGAAGGCAGACAAATGGGTCAGAACCAGGGTTAAGCAAAAGAACCAGAACCAGGGCCAAGGGGGTGATCAGAAGAAAACAGACCAAAAGGGTGGAGATCAGAAACCTAAAGACCAGAAGTCTTCAACAGGGCCCCAAACTACTGCTAAGGAGGGTGGGTCCCAACAGTCCAAGAAGAAGAAAGAAGGTCAGAAGAAACCCTGGTGCAATCATTGTAAAAATACAACTCACTGGACTAGTGATTGCAAAAAGGGTGGAGCCCCCAACACTGTTGCCCCTAAGGCACCTGCTCCCAGTACTACTGTTAGCAGTGTTGGTCCCCAGACAAAGGGTGTAGTGGGAATCACTATGGGAACTGAAGGAGATTCTGACTTAGACAGAACCCTTACACAGGCAGTCTTGATCTGTGATGGGGACATTGATTTGTCCCTGACTGTGAGCCCCAGTAACCTGGGCAAGTACAGACAGACTCCTTTAATTAATGACAAAGTGGCTCAAGCCTACAGGGACACATGTGCCAGTGTCACTATGGTGACACCAGGCTTTGTGGACCCTGGACAGTACATACCAGGTGAGAACTACCTGGTGACCAATGCCAGCAATGCCACTACTTCACACAGTGTGGCAGTTGTTAACTTCTCATGGGGAGGGGTAACTGGCCTCAAAAGGGTTGTGGTTAGTGCAGACCTCCCAGTAGAATGTTTGTTGGGCAATGACCTAGAGAGTTCTCTATGGTCAGAAGTGGAGTACAGGACTCATGCAGAGATGTTAGGTATATCATCACATGTCCTTGCTGTGACCAGGTCACAGGCCAAAAAGTGCCTCACTGAACCACAGGTCTTGGATCCTGGAACAATGGACCAAGCACCTACCAAGAAGAAGAACAGGAGGGTCAAGGCTGTGCCTTCCCCCCTGCCTCAGAGTGATGATCAGCCTTCCCAGGAAGCTGATCTAGAGGACCCTGAAGGAACTGTCCCTGAAGAGCTTGAACCTGATCAGGTTGAGTTTCTGGGGACAGGGGGACCTTCAAGGGCTGACTTGAGGCAGGCTCAGTTATCCTGTCCCTCTCTTGAACCCCTCAGACAGCTGGCTGCTGCTGAGGCTGCTGGGAATGCTCAAGGTACCCATAAAGTGTATTGGGATGAAGGGCTCCTTTATTCAGAGGCTAGAGACCCCAAGCCTGGTGCAACCAGGAGGTTGGTCATACCTCTGCAATTTAGGGGCTTCCTTCTTACCTTGGCCCATGACATTCCTTTAGCAGGACACTTAGGCCAGAACAAGACTTGGGACAGGCTTGTCCCTCACTTTCACTGGCCTCATATGAATGAAGATACAAAGGAGTTTTGTCGCTCCTGTGTTACCTGCCAAGCCAGTGGCAAATCAGGTGGCACAACAAAGGCCCCCCTAATACCACTACCTGTGGTGGGGGTCCCCTTTGAAAGAGTGGGAATAGACATAGTGGGTCCCATGGATCCTCCCACTGCATCTGGACACAGATTTATACTGGTGGTAGTGGATCATGCCACCAGGTATCCGGAGGCAATTCCCCTTAGGACCACTACAGCTCCTGTTGTGGCCAGGGCCCTGCTGGGAGTATTCTCCAGAGTGGGGTTTCCTAAGGAGGTAGTATCTGACAGAGGTACCAACTTTATGTCAGGATACTTGACAGCTATGTGGAAGGAATGTGGTGTCAACTACAAGTTCACCACCCCTTATCACCCACAATGCAATGGGCTTGTTGAGAGATTCAACAAGACCCTAAAGGGTATGATCAAAGGATTACCTGAAAAGCTCAGGCGAAGATGGGATATCCTTCTACCCTGCCTTCTGTTTGCTTACAGAGAGGTCCCACAAAAAGGAGTTGGCTACAGCCCCTTTGAATTGTTGTTTGGGCACCCTGTGAGAGGCCCACTGTGTTTGGTGAAGGAAGGATGGGAGTTACCTCTCAAAAAGCCTAAGCTAGACATAGTGGACTATGTACTTGGTCTCCGCTCCAGGATGGCTGAGTATATGGAGAAGGCATCTAAAAACCTTGAGGCAAGCCAGGCCTTACAGAAAGCTTGGCATGACCAAAAGGCTGTCTTGGTTGAGTATCAGCCAGGACAGAAGGTATGGGTGTTGGAGCCAGTGGCCCCAGCAGCACTCCAAGACAAATGGTCTGGACCCCATACAATCCTGGAAAAGAAGGGAGAGGTCACCTACTTGGTGGACCTAGGAACTCCCAGGAGTCCCCACAGGGTACTCCATGTTAACAGGCTTAAAGCATATGTTGACAGGGCAGACATGGGCTTGCTCATGGCTACAGATGAGGGACAGGAGGAAGAGAGTGACCCTCTCCCAGACCTGTTGTCTCAGAACCCTGAAGATGGCTCAGTTGAAGGAGTGACCCTTGGAGGCAACCTCACTGCCCATCAGCAGACTGAATGTAGACAGGTTCTACAATCATTTTCACATATGTTTTCCTTGATACCTAGTCAAACTGACTGGTGTACCCATGTTGTGGACACTGGTGACAGTCTGCCTGTAAAGAACAAACTTTACAGACAACCTGACCACGTCAGGGACTGTATAAAGGCTGAGGTACATAAAATGCTGGAATTAGGTGTCATTGAACCCTCAGAGAGCCCCTGGGCTAGCCCAGTGGTTCTGGTCCCCAAACCTCACACCAAAGATGGCAAGAGAGAGATGAGGTTCTGTGTGGACTACAGAGGACTCAATGCTGTCACCAGGACAGATGCACACCCTATTCCAAGGGCAGATGAGCTCATAGACAAACTAGCTTCTGCAAAGTTTTTGAGCACATTTGACTTGACAGCTGGCTATTGGCAAATCAGGTTAGCTGAGGAGTCTAAGGCCAAAACAGCATTCTCAACCCCAGGTGGGCATTATCAGTTTGTGGTGATGCCCTTTGGTCTGAAGAATGCACCTGCCACCTTCCAAAGGCTGGTGAACCAAGTCCTTACTGGGTTGGATGACTTTTGCGCAGCATATCTTGATGACATTGCTGTCTTTAGTTCCACCTGGGAGGATCACCTGATCCACCTGAAGAAGGCTCTTGAGGCTCTGCAAAGGGCAGGCCTCACTATCAAGGCTACTAAGTGCCAGATAGGGCAGAGTAAGGTTGTGTATTTGGGCCACCTTGTAGGTGGGGGCCAAGTTCAACCACTGGAGAGTAAGATACAGTCCATCAAGGATTGGTCCCCTCCAACCACCCAGACTCAAGTTCGAGCTTTCTTGGGCTTGACTGGGTATTACAGGAAGTTTGTTAAGAACTATGGGTCCATTGTGACTCCTCTTAATGATCTGACATCCAAGAAGATGCCCAAAAAGGTTCAGTGGACAGTAAGCTGTCAAAAGGCATTTGATGACCTGAAGGAGGCCATGTGCTCTGCACCTATCCTGAAAAGTCCTGACTACTCCAAAGAGTTTATTGTCCAAACAGATGCTTCTGAGTTGGGTGTGGGAGCTGTGCTGTCACAACTTAATGTAGATGGTCAAGACCAACCCATTGCTTTTATTAGCAGAAGGTTGACCCCCAGAGAGAAGAATTGGTCAGCTATTGAGAGGGAGGCCTTTGCTGTGGTGTGGGCCCTGAAGAAGCTGAGGCCATACTTGTTTGGCACTCACTTCAAGATTCAGACCGACCATAAGCCCCTCTTGTGGCTAAATCAGATGAAGGGTGAAAACCCCAAACTGCTTAGGTGGTCCATTTCCCTACAGGGGATGGACTTTACAGTGGAGCACCGGCCAGGTACTGACCATGGGAATGCAGATGGTCTCTCCAGGTACTTCCACTTAGGACATGAAGACGAGACTGGTCAAGGCTAGTTTAATGTCCCAGCGTTTGGGGGGGGGTTGTGTAGGAGAGTAGGGTCTGCTATCCTATGGTCACCCCAAATTTTTGCTTTTTGCTTCACTGGTTTTTGACATATTGAGGCTGTGGGCCTGCCAATCAGACCCCCAGCCTGCTGTTCTCTCTACTAAATTAAAACTATGCACCCTAGGTGCATAACCAATTGGAAGTGGATCACCCTGTCAGCCCCTGTACCAGTGTACACTAGGTACCCAGGGCATTGGTGTACCCAAGGCCTGCCAGGGGCTGCAGCATGTATTATGCCACCCCAGGCTTGGCCTAACAATCTGACACAACTGGCTGATCACTCAGCTGGGGTAAGTTGGTGTAATCACCTCTTACTTAGGTGTAGTATACCTATACCTAACCTTAAATGGGACACCTGGTAACCTATAAGTCACTCCTATGGCAGGCCTTAACAATCCTGAAGGCAGAGTGCTTGGTTCCATGTGAGATGGTGCTCTGGCATGAGCTGAGCCTGTCTGCAGTGGTCGGAACAACTTCCTTCTACTGTTTCCAGATATCGTCATACCATATACTCTTAAGTGCATTATGAACCTCGCGGTTAAATGCTATCTTTGGTTTGGCTTTATCAAAACATGTCGAGTAAGGTGTCATACGAATTGGAATACTAACCCCTCGCCAATTCTGGCGACGGGGTTAGCATTCCACCCTTCTAGAGGGACACGACATGTACAGTACCTGAAACCCGGGTAAAATCAGACATAGCCTCAGCTCCACAAAATGGATGCTGCCACCACAGACACAAGTCTGCCCTCCTGCTGCTGGGAGTCCTTCCAGCTTGGGAGGTGTGGACAAAGGGTTTCCTGCCAGGGGAGGTGCATGCACCACCCCAGACAGGATTTTGTGTATTGGTCAGGTAGGGCTTGAAAGAAACCAGACATGCCTGTGGCTCACAAGGAGCCTCGGTGCATATGCCAGTTCAAACCGGTCCTGGGGCACACCAGTCCCGGGCCTGGGGCGAGCTGGACAAAGGATTGGGGGTGTAACCACCCCCCTTCCTGGTCCCACCCATAGGGAGGGACCTAGCAGGTAGTCCGGCCCCTAGAATCCGAATAAAGGTAGGAGCTGTGTCCTAAGACTTCAGACATCCTGGAATCAACTTGAAACTAAGAAGAAGACGGGAACTTCGACATTCTGCTGCACAGAAGACTGAAGAAAATCTCCCCTGTGGTCAGGGAGTGACCACCTTGCTAACGCAAGCACCATCCAGCGCATCAACGTCTGCTTTGCCGCCGCCTCCCGCCGGAGCCCGAGCCCAGAGACTGACAAGACCTGGACCTCCAGACCTCTCACCGCCCGATCCACAGTCCCTGAAAAGAGGAGACCCGTGGAGGCACCGAGACACGTGGAGCCAGCCATCTTGGAACGACTACGACAAGCTGACCAGTGCAACAACCGAGGCTCCCTCCAAGTTGTGCTTTGGGTCCTGAGAAGCCCAACCCTCGAGCAGCATCTGCACCAAAGGTGAGCCCTCCAGCATCTCCACGATCTGCGTGGGGCCCTTCTGCATTTTGCCACTCGACGCGCCTAACCGGTTGCTGGCCCGCTGGCTAGTGGCCATCTTGGCGACGAAATCTACGACAAACACCGCTGGTCTGGTTGCTCCAGACTGGCCCTTGCTCCCCTCCAAAGGAGCAGTTCCTCTGACCTTGCTGGCCAGAACCATCAGCTTAAACTCCTTGCCTACAACAATTGCTTTTGCCAAGGCTTGTTTGCTTCGATCAAGTCGCCGACACCGCCGACAGCGAGAGCCTGCGTGGGACAGCTCGTGACTCGACTCCTGGACGTCGTCGACCTTCAGGGACCACGTGGCTGCAGAGTCAAGCTACACCTTCCTTCCTGTTTGCACCCGACATTGCCTGGTACCCACCTGGTGCCACGCTGGTCACTGGCTAGTGACTGTGAACACTGTCCCCTCTGCTTACAGGTCTTCAACATCTCCGATCCACTCTTGGATCCACTGCATCTCTTCCCGACCGACCGCCTGCAGCACTTTTGTCTACAGGCCCCACGGAACAGATAGAAGAAACCCGACGCACTTCGAGGCCTATGCACCCGCTTCCTGTGGGTGAGGTAAAGCTGGCACTCCGGTGCCCAAGTGTAGTAATACATCTCTAGTGCCTGTGTTCCAAATCTTAAGTTCCTAGGTCATCCGGAAGATTCCTTTTGCAGTAACTTTGTACTTTTTACGCACCCATTGAAACCTATGGGAGCACGCGTGTGACTATTTGCTCTGCACACGCCACCCGTGGACCTCCTGGTCACTAACTGACGTTAGCTCCTCGTAGGCCCAGCGATTCTAGAGGCCCTAGGCCTTTTCCCTTTTCTGTTCGTGGTACTTATACCACTATTTTAGTATATGGTTCGAGTGGCCACCAGGGCCTATCCATATAAAGTGCAACTTCTGTGTATTCTGTGATAATCTTGTTTGACGATTTGTGCTCCTGTGCTCATAAAGAGACTAGGGGTTACTTTGAGAAATAAATACATATATATTTTGAATATATATCTGTGTGGTGTCCTTTCATTGGTATAAAAGGGGGTTATATTTGGTAAAACAGCTGGCTTAACACGCATCACGAGTTTAGCCTCAAAGACTGCTTAGCCTACGCTACCACTAGGGCAGCTAGTCCAAAAAGGTTGACTTACAACCACACCATAAGGGTTGCTTGGCATGGTACAAGGTGGTCACTAGAACTAGTGAACAGCATATACCAGGCCAACTTCTCACACTGACGTTAGCTCCTTGTAGGCCCAGCGATTCTAGAGGCCCTAGGCCTTTTCCCTTTTCTGTTCGTGGTACTTATACCACTATTTTAGTATATGGTTTGAGTGGCCACCAGGGCCTATCCATATAACGTGCAACTTCTGTGTATTCTGTGATAATCTTGTTTGACGATTTGTGCTCCTGTGCTCATAAAGAGACTAGGGGTTACTTTGAGAAATAAATACATATATATTTTGAATATATATCTGTGTGGTGTCCTTTCATTGGTATAAAAGGGGGTTACATTTGGTAAAACAGCTGGCTTAACACGCTTCACGAGTTTAGCCTCAAAGACTGCTTAGCCTACGCTACCACTAGGGCAGCTAGTCCGAAAAGGTTGACTTACAACCACACCATAAGGGTTGCTTGGCATGGTACAAGGTGATCACTTTAACTAGTGAGCATCATATACCAGGCCAACTTCTCACAACACCATTCCCACACACAACACCACACCCACCCACAACACCACACCCACACAACACCATACCCACACACACCACACACACACACCACACACACACCACACACACAACACCACACACACAATACCACACCCACACAATACCACACCCGCACAACACCACACCCACACACACTACACCACACCCACACACAACACCACACCCACACAACACCACAACCACACACACCAAACCCACACACCACACACACACACCACACACACACACACACAAAACACCACACACACAACACCACACCCACACAACACTACACCCACACAACATCACAACCACACACACCACACCCACACACCACACACACACACACCACACACACACACAACACCACACACACAACACCACACCCACACAACACCACACCCACACACAACACACCCACACACAACACCACACCCACACAACACCACACCCACACAAAACACCACACACAACACCACACATACACATAACATCACACCCACACAACACCACACCCACACACAACACCACATCCACACAACACCACACCCACACACAACACCACATCCACACAACACCACACACACACAATACCACACATACAATACCACACCCACACAACACCACACCCACACAACACCACACCCATACACAACACCACAGCCACACACAACACCACACCCACACAACACCATACCCACACACACCACACACACACCACACACACACCACACACACCACACACAATACCACACCCACACAATACCACACCCGCACAACACCACACTCACACACAACACCACACCCACACAACACCACAACCACACACAGCACCACACCCACACACCACACACACACCACACACAACACCACACATACAACACCATACCCAAACAACACCACACCCACACACAACACCACACCCAAACACAACACCGTACCCACACAACACCACACCCACACACAACACCACGCACAACACCACACACAAACATAACACCACACCCACACAACACCACACCCACACACAACACCACACCCACACACAACACCACACCCACACACCACACCCACACACAACACCACACACAACACCACACACATACACACCACACACACACACAACACAACACCACACCCACACAACACCACACCCACACACAACACCACACCCACACAACACCACACCCACACACAACACCACATCCACACAACATCGCACACACACAATACCACACACACAACACCACACCCACACAACACCACTCCCACACACAACACCACACACAACACCACACACAAACATAACACCACACCCACACAACACCACACCCACACACAACACCACACCCACACACAACACCACACCCACACACAACACCACACCCACACAACACCACACCCACACAACACCACACCCACACACAACACCACACCCACACACAACACCACACCCACACAACACCACACCCACACAACACCACACCCACACACAACACCACACCCACACACAACACCACACCCACACAACACCACACCCACACACAACACCACACCCACACACAACACCACACCCACACACAACACCACACCCACACAACACCACACCCACACAACACCACACCCACACACAACACCACATCCACACAACACCACACACACACAATACCACACACACAACACCACACCCACACAACACCACACCCATACAACACCACACCCACACACAACACCACACACCCACACAACACCATAACCACACACAACACCACACCCACCCACAACACCACACCCACACAACACCATACCCAAACACACCACACACACACACCACAAACACACACACCACACACACACAACGCCACACACACAATACCACACCCACACAATACCACACCCGCACAACACCACACCCACACACAACACCACACCCACACACAACACCACACCCACACACAACACCACACCCACACAACACCACAACCACACACACCACACCCACACACCACACACACACACCACACACACACACACAACACCACACACACAACACCACACCCACACAACACCACACCCAAACACAATACCACACACAACACACCAAACACAACACCATACCCACACACAACACCACACCCACACAACACAACACTATACCCACACAGAACACCACACATAACACCACACACACACAACACCACACACAACACCACACCACACCCACACAACACCACACACACACAATACTGCACACACAACACCACACACACAACACCATACCCACACAACACCACACATACACAACACCACACACACACAACACCATACCCACACACAACACCACACCCACACAACATTACACCCACACACAACACCACACACAATGCCACACACAACACCACACCCACACACGACACCACACCTACACAACACAACACCCACACACAACACCACACACACACACCACACCCACACACAACACCACACCCACACAACACCACACCCACACACAACACCACACACAACACACAACACACAACACCATACCCACACACAACACCACACCCACACAACACAACACCACACCCACACAGAACACCACACACAACACCACACACACACAACACCACACACAACACCACACCACACCCACACAACACCACACCAACACACACAACACCACACACACAACACCACACACACAGCACACACACAACACCACACCCACACACACCACACTCACACACACAATTCCACACACACAACACCACACACATAATACCACACACCCACACAACACCACACCCACACAATACCACACCCACACACAACACCATACCCACACACAACACCACACCCACACAACACCACACCCACACACAACACCACACACAACACCACACACACATACACAACACCACACCCACACAACACCACACCCACACACAACACCACATCCACACAACATCACACACACACAATACCACACACACAACACCACACCCACACAACACCACACCCACACAACACCACACCCATACACAACACCACACCCACACACAACACCACACCCACAAAACACCTTACCCACACACACCACACACACACACACACCACACACACACCACACACACACCACACACAATACCACACCCACACAATACCACACCCGCACAACACCACACTCACACACAACACCACACCCACACACAACACCACACCCACACAACACCACAACCACACACAGCACCACACCCACACACCACACACACACCACACACACACACAACACCACACACACAACACCATACCCACACAACACCACACCCACACACAACACCACACCCACACACAACACTGCACCCACACAACACCACACCCACACACAACACCACACACAACACCACACACAAACATAACACCACACCCACACAACACCACACCCACACACAACACCACACCCACACACAACACCACACCCACATACCACACCCACACACAACACCACACACAACACCACACACACACAACACCACACCCACACACAACGCCACACCCATACAACACCACACCCACACAGCACCACACCCACACACAACACCACTCCCACACACAACACCACACCCACACAACACCACACCCACACACAACACAATACACACAACACCATACCCACACAACACCACACCCACACAACACCACACACAACACTACACACACACAACACCACACCCATACAACACCACACCCACACACAACACCACACCCACACACAACACCACACCCACACACAACACCACACCCACACAACACCACACCCACACAACACCACACCCACACACAACACCACATCCACACAACACCACACCCCCACAATACCACACACACAACACCACACCCACACAACACCACACCCACACAACACCACACCCACACACAACACCACACCCCCACACAACACCATTCCCACACACAACACCACACCCACCCACAACACCACACCCACACAACACCATACCCACACACACCACACACACACACCACACACACACACACCACACACACAACACCACACACACAATACCACACCCACACAATACCACACCCGCACAACACCACACCCACACACAACACCACACCCACACAACACCACAACCACACACACCACACCCACACACCACACACACACACCACACACACACACACACACAACACCACACACACAACACCACACCCACACAACACCACACCCACACACAACACACCCACACACAACACCACACCCACACAACACCACACCCACACAAAACACCACACACAACACCACACATACACATACCACCACACCCACACCACACCCACACACAACACCACACCCACACAACACCACACCCACACACAACACCACACTCACATACAACACCACACCCACACACAACACCACACCAACACAACACCACACCCACACAACACCACACCCACACACAACACCACATCCACACATCACACACACACAATACCACACACACTACACCACACCCACACAACACCACACCCACACAACACCACACCCATACACAACACCACACCCACACACAACACCACACCCACATACCACACCCACACACAACACCAAACACAACACCACACACACACAACACTGCACCCACACAACACCACACCCACACACAACACCACACACAACACCACACACAAACATAACACCACACCCACACAACACCACACCCACACACAACACCACACCCACACACAACACCACACCCACATACCACACCCACACACAACACCACACACAACACCACACACACACAACACCACACCCCCACACAACACCACACCCCCACAACACCACACCCACACAACACCACGCCCACACACAACACCACTCCCACACACAACACCACACCCACACAACACCACACCCACACACAACACAATACACACAACACCATACCCACACAACACCACACCCACAAAACACCACTCACAACACCACACCACCCCCACACAACACCACACCCACACACAACACCACACCCACACACAACACCACACACAACACTACACACACACACAACACCACACCCACACACAACACCACACCCACACAACACCACACCCACACAACACCACACCCACACACAACACCACATCCACACAACACCACACACACACAATACCACACACATAACACCACACCCACACAACACCACACCCACACAACACCACACCCACACACAACACCACACCCCCACACAACACCATTCCCACACACAACACCACACCCACCCACAACACCACACCCACACAACACCATACCCACACACACCACACACACACACCACACACACACCACACACACAACACCACACACACAATACCACACCCACACAATACCACACCCGCACAACACCACACCCACACACACTACACCACACCCACACACAACACCACACCCACACAACACCACAACCACACACACCAAACCCACACACCACACACACACACCACACACACACACACAAAACACCACACACACAACACCACACCCACACAACACTACACCCACACAACACCACAACCACACACACCACACCCACACACCACACACACACACACCACACACACACACACACAACACCACACACACAACACCACACCCACACAACACCACACCCACACACAACACACCCACACACAACACCACACCCACACAACACCACACCCACACAAAACACCACACACAACACCACACATACACATAACACCACACCCACACAACACCACACCCACACACAACACCACACCCACACAACACCACACCCACACACAACACCACATCCACACAACACCATACACGCACAATACCACACACACAACACCACACCCACACAACACCACACCAACACAACACCACACCCATACACAACACCACAGCCACACACAACACCACACCCACACAACACCATACCCACACACACCACACACACACCACACACACCACACACAATACCACACCCACACAATACCACACCCGCACAACACCACACTCACACACAACACCACACCCACACACAACACCACACCCACACAACACCACAACCACACACAGCACCACACCCACACACCACACCCACACCACACACAACACCACACATACAACACCATAACCACACAACACCACACCCACACACAACACCACACCCAAACACAACACCGTACCCACACAACACCACACCCACACACAACACCACGCACAACACCACACACAAACATAACACCACACCCACACAACACCACACCCTCACACAACACCACACCCACACACAACACCACACCCACACACCACACCCACACACAACACCACACACAACACCACACACATACACACCACACACACACACAACACCACACCCACACAACACTACACCCACACACAACACCACACCCACACAACACCACACCCACACACAACACCACATCCACACAACATCGCACACACACAATACCACACACACAACACCACACCCACACAACACCACTCCCACACACAACACCACACACAACACCACACACAAACATAACACCACACCCACACAACACCACACCCACACACAACACCACACCCACACACAACACCACACCCACACACAACACCACACCCACACAACACCACACCCACACAACACCACACCCACACACAACACCACATCCACACAACACCACACACACACAATACCACACACACAACACCACACCCACACAACACCACACCCATACAACACCACACCCACACACAACACCACACACCCACACAACACCATAACCACACACAACACCACACCCACCCACAACACCACACCCACACAACACCATACCCAAACACACCACACACACACACCACAAACACACACACCACACACACACAACGCCACACACACAATACCACACCCACACAATACCACACCCGCACAACACCACACCCACACACAACACCACACCCACACACAACACCACACCCACACACAACACCACACCCACACAACACCACACCCACACAACACCACACCCACACACAACACCACATCCACACAACATCACACACACACAATACCACACACACAACACCACACCCACACAACACCACACCCACACAACACCACACCCATACACAACACCACACCCACACACAACACCACACCCACAAAACACCATACCCACACACACACCACACACACACACACACCACACACACACCACACACACCACACACAATACCACACCCACACAATACCACACCCGCACAACACCACACTCACACACAACACCACACCCACACACAACACCACACCCACACAACACCACAACCACACACAGCACCACACCCACACACCACACACACACCACACACACACACAACACCACACACACAACACCATACCCACACAACACCACACCCACACACAACACCACACCCACACACAACACTGCACCCACACAACACCACACCCACACACAACACCACACACAACACCACACACAAACATAACACCACACCCACACAACACCACACCCACACACAACACCACACCCACACACAACACCACACCCACATACCACACCCACACACAACACCACACACAACACCACACACACACAACACCACACCCACACACAACGCCACACCCACACAACACCACACCCACACAACACCACACCCACACACAACACCACTCCCACACACAACACCACACCCACACAACACCACACCCACACACAACACAATACACACAACACCATACCCACACAACACCACACCCACACAACACCACACACAACACTACACACACACAACACCACACCCATACAACACCACACCCACACACAACACCACACCCACACACAACACCACACCCACACACAACACCACACCCACACAACACCACACCCACACAACACCACACCCACACACAACACCACATCCACACAACACCACACCCCCACAATACCACACACACAACACCACACCCACACAACACCACACCCACACAACACCACACCCACACACAACACCACACCCCCACACAACACCATTCCCACACACAACACCACACCCACCCACAACACCACACCCACACAACACCATACCCACACACACCACACACACACACCACACACACACACACCACACACACAACACCACACACACAATACCACACCCACACAATACCACACCCGCACAACACCACACCCACACACAACACCACACCCACACAACACCACAACCACACACACCACACCCACACACCACACACACACCACACACACACACACACACACACAACACCACACACACAACACCACACCCACACAACACCACACCCACACACAACACACCCACACACAACACCACACCCACACAACACCACACCCACACAAAACACCACACACAACACCACACATACACATAACACCACACCCACTGTTGGACAGGCCTCACAGACGGCTTACTCCCTCCCCGCTCGACAGGGCCCGAACTCCGGCCCACCTGGCATATCCCCACGACAAGCACCTGTACTCTGTCTCCCGACGGACCCTCTGCCCTCGGACCCCTACTCATCACGGGGTCCAGCCCCACCGGCTTCCCCGGCCGGGTCAAGCCGCCATCGGGGGCCCTGCACCACGCGGCCGCATGGCCTCCCCTCGACCCTAACCCCGGGCCTGGCCGGCCCCGACATCCCGGCACCACCATCCACCCAGGAGGTGAGCGGACCACTTGGCAAGTCAATGGGAGAACGAACTGTCAAGGGCTCTCCCCCGCCAGGTGCCGATCGCCCCCAGCTCCCCCAGGCACTGGCTCCACCCCCTGCTGGGTGTCTGGACACCTTCATCCCGGACCCTCCGACCTCCAAGTGCGAGGGTCCGGACATCAAAGGGCACCAGCCCTATAACTGAGGCAGCTCCGGAGCAGGAAGGCAGTTGTATCCTGGAGTCGAGAGACACCGAGTGAACTCAACCTTGACGGTCTACTGGCGCTGCCGTAGCCCGCTCTTGTGAACCATCGTCCTGCCTGCTGGCGCTGCCGCGGCCTTCTGCAACAGTCATCTTCCTGGGACCTGCTGGCGCTGCCGCGGCCCGTTGTAACGACCATCCTCACCGGGACCTGCTGGCGCTGCCGCGGACCGTATATCTCCCGGGGACCTGCTGGCGCTGCCGCGGCCCGTTGTAACGACCATCCTCACCGGGACCTGCTGGCGCTGCCGCGGACCGTATATCTTCCGGGGACCTGCTGGCGCTGCCGCGGCCCGTTGTATCGACCATCCACACCGGGACCTGCTGGCGCTGCCGCGGCCCGTACCACCTAACCACCAAGCTCGAGGATTGTGAGCTTATCATCATCTCATCAGAACTACCTGATTGGTAAATAGACTGCCCCGCTACCCCCTTCCCTACCTTGCGAGACTCTAATCGAGGGGACCCCTGAGTCCAGACCTCCTTGTACCATTCAACCGTACCTTAAATAAGTGCTTATAAAGAACGCTGAACCTTATCCGTGTGTGATATCTGTCTGTGGGGGGGGGAAGTTACTTGTCTGTACGATCGCTGGAGACGGCTCTCCCCGGAGACCTCTCCTCCTGACCCCGGCCGACCCTGCCGGTCCGTCTACCTTTTCTAACATTGGTGGCCAGCGGCGCGATCCGAATCAACGCGTAATCGTACAGAGAGTAGCTCACCCCACGACAAAACACGATGTCGACCAAAGATAGCAGCTCCACCGAGAAGTTCCAAATGGAGAAATTAGAAGAATACAACCACCGCGAACTGAGACAATTTTGCATAGAACTTGGCATTGCTACCACCGGCCTGAGTACCAAGGATGATCTAAAGCGCGCTCTTGAGTCATGGACAGAAACTGGGGTCGCAGGACCCTCCGCCCAAAACAGCATCACACCAGAGGGGAACGCCACGGCTCCCGAGAAACGGGGAACGGGCCTCTCGCAGGAGGAGATACGAGAAAGAGACAGAGTCAGATTACACGAATTAGAGATGGCACGACTCAAGATGGATGGGGAACTCAAGTTAGCTGAACAGAAACTCAACCTCGGGCATATGCGGCTTCGAGAGGAACGAGAAGAAAAGCAGAGACAGAGAGAGCTGGAAGAGAAAAAAATAACGCTCGAGCATGAGCGCCGACTGGCGGAAATAGAACTGCGCAAACAGAATAAGGAACTGGGGGTGCCTGAGCGACCACACACCCCGGGGCCAATTGAGAAAAAAGTTCACATCCCCAAGGATGTGGTCCGCGAGTATGTCCGAGAAGACGACATACAACAGTGGTTTAAAGCCTATGAGATCGCAATGACCTCCCACCGGATCGACCGGAGTGATTGGGGAGCCGGACTTTGGGGGAGATTTATCAACGAGGGTCGCGATGCCCTACTACAGCTCCCCGATCACCAAATGTCGTCCTACGACCACATGAAGGCTGCCCTCCTCGCCCGTTACGGCCTCACGCCCGAGATGTACCGCCAGAGGTTCCGAGACTGCACCCGGATCCCAGGTACAACTTGGGTAGAATACGTGAACTATTTCAGCCGGGCCTTCGAGGGTTGGATCAAGGGAAGTCAGGTCACCACCTACGAACAACTCTTCAACCTTATGGTATGGGAGCACCTGTCAAACAACTGTTTCGTCGAGCTCAGGCAGCACCTACTCGACAGTAAGCTGACTGACCCCCGGCAGCTCGCCGCCGAAGCTGACCGATGGGAAAGCACCCGAGTGGGCCGGAGAGGGCCACACGAGCAGAATCGAAGCAACCAAAGCCAGCACCGTCCTCGGGGTGGAGGAGGAGGCCAGGGGCGAGGGAGAGACGCCTTGCCGGCAACCCCCGTGGCCAGCACCCCGCCTCCGGCCGGCCGGAGCAACCCCCCGTTGCGTCCTGGGTTCCGGGCCAACGTCACGTGCCACCGATGCCAGCGAGTCGGCCACTACGCCAATGACCCGAGCTGCCCGCACAACCAAACACCCAAGCCCCGCCAGGTAGCTGCCGCTGCCCTCGGGGAAGAGCAATCATCGGAGGGACCCGAAGAGTATGAGCCGGCCCAGCAAGGGTGGGAACCGGCCGCCATGGTCCTGGCATGCTTAGGGGGAAGAGACATGGTTCCGCGGGCTCCCCTACCCGCCAACACCAGAAAATACGGTCAGTGGGTGACCATTAATGGACAGAGAGCCGAGGCCTTGCGTGACACCGGCGCCAGCGTGACGGCCGTCCGCTGTCACCTGGTAAAGCCCGAGCAGATCCTGCCGAACATTCTCTGCCCCGTCCGCTCGGCAGATAACTCTGAGAGCATGTGTAAGATGGCCTGCGTCCCGTTTGAATGGGGAGGGGTCTCCGGCCTACTGAAGGTGACGGTCCGGGACGATGCCCCCGTGGACTGCCTCCTGGGGAATGACCTCGAGAGTTCCCCGTGGGCCACCGTCGAGAAAAGAGAGCACTTGGGGATGCTGGGCCTCCCGGACTGGGCCTGCGTAACCACCCGATCCATGGCCGCCCGTGCCGCCCCCCGATCAGAAGAAACCGAATGGCCAGCACCTCCGCCCCCGGTTGCCCCCGTAGAGGACAACGGCGAGTCCGACCTCCCGGACCCGACTACCGAAGAAGACGCGCAACACCAGGACCTCCCGGATCTGGCTCAGTGGCGGCAAGAAGGGGGGCCCACCCAAGAACAGTTCCGCCAGGAACAAAAGACCTGTCCCTCCCTCGAGGGACTCCGCCAACAAGCCAGCACCCAAAACGCCGGGGACACCACCGGAACCCACTGGGTCTACTGGGATAACGACCTGCTCTACAGCGAGCAAAGAATCGCCGAGCTGGGGGCCGGTCGAGTTCTGGTGGTACCGCTCCGCTTCCGAGACTTTCTGCTCAACCTGGCCCACGACGTCCCCCTGGCTGGACACCTGGGCCAGGACAAAACGTACAGTCGCCTGGTGACCCACTTTTTCTGGCCGAAAATGAGGACTGACGTCCTGAACCACTGCCGATCTTGCCCCACGTGCCAAGCCAGCGGGAAGAGTGGTCGGAAGCTGAAAGCCCCTCTGCAACCCTTCCCTGTGGTCACCACCCCGTTCGAGAGGGTGGGGATAGACATTGTGGGACCTCTGGACCCCCGCACGGCGCAAGGACACAGGTTCATCTTGGTACTAGTGGACCATGCCACCCGCTACCCCGAGGCGGTGCCCCTACGGACAGTGACCGCTCCGGTGGTTGGCCGGGCCCTGATGGGGATCTTCTCCCGGGTAGGCTTCCCCCGAGAAGTCGTCAGCGACCGAGGTACGAATTTCATATCCAAATACATGAAGTCCCTCTGGCAACAATGCGGGGTCACCTACAGATTCACGACCCCCTATCACCCCCAAGGGAACGGACTAGTGGAGCGTTTTAACCGCACTCTCAAAGGGATGATTGGGGGATTGGAAGAGCCTCTCCGTCGCCAGTGGGATGTACTGCTCCCGTGCCTCCTCTTCGCCTACCGAGAAGTTCCCCAGAAGTCCCTCGGTTTTAGCCCCTTTGAACTCCTCTACGGGCACCCTGTGCGAGGGCCCCTCAGCCTAGTCAAGGAAGGTTGGGAGATGGCCCCCCTCACGACCCCTCCAGACGTCTTCAAATACATCCTGGCCTTACGAAACCAGACCCGGCGCTTCAGGGAGATGGCCAAGGCGAACCTCGAGGCCAGCCAGGAGGACATGAAGAGGTGGTATGATCACAATGCCTCCTCCGTTGAATTCGAGCCTGGGCAGCAAGTATGGGTGATGTCCCCCACCGAACCATGTGCCTTGCAGGATAAGTGGACGGGGCCCTTCAAAGTGGTCGAGCGCAAAAGCCCCGTCACTTACCTCATCGACATGGGGTCTTCCCGGAACCCCCTTCGGGTCCTCCACACCAACCGGCTCAAACCACACTTTGTGCGATCCGAACTAAGCCTCTTGATGGCTACAGACAGTGGCACGGAAGAAGACTCCGAGCCCCTCCCGGATCTCCTGAAGACTCAGGAGAAGGACGGCTCCGTGGACGGGGTCCGGCTCTCTGACGCCCTCACTTCGGAGCAACGCCAGGACTGCCGGGACCTCCTGCTGCAGTTCGCTGCCCTGTTCTCCCTCACCCCCGGGGTCACCCCCTGGTGTCTGCATGACGTAGACACCGGGGACAGTCCCCCTGTCCGGCACCGGGCCTACCGCGTACCAGATCGGGTACGGGCCTGCATACAGGAGGAAGTGGCCAAGATGCTCACGATCGGGGTCATCAAGCCCTCGGACAGTCCCTGGGCCAGTCCGGTCGTATTAGTTCCCAAGGCCGCTGCCCCCGGCTCCGTCCCTGAACTGAGATTCTGCGTCGACTACCGGGGCTTGAACGCTGTCACCCGGACCGACGCTCATCCCATCCCCCGAGCAGACGAGCTGATCGACCGGCTGGGTGCCGCCCGCTACCTTAGTATCTTCGACCTAACGGCGGGCTACTGGCAGATCGGCCTCACACCCAGGGCCCAGGAACGGTCAGCCTTCTCTACCCCCGATGGCCACTATCAATTTAAGGTCATGCCCTTTGGCATGAAGAATGCCCCCGCCACGTTCCAACGCCTTGTGAACCAGGTCTTGGCGGGACTTGAAGAATTCAGCGCTGCCTACCTGGACGATATCGCTGTATACAGCCGCCACTGGTCCGACCACCTCCGTCACCTCCAGGAGGTCCTACACGCCCTCCAGCGGGCCGGCCTCACCATTAAGGCCGGCAAGTGCCAGATTGGCCAAGGGTCTGTGACCTACCTTGGGCACCAAGTGGGGAGCGGGCTGGTGGCCCCACTACAACTTAAGATTGCTGCCATCCAGTCCTGGCAGCCCCCCGTTACCCAGACCGAAGTCCGAGCCTTCCTGGGGCTCACCGGCTACTACCGGCGGTTCGTGAAGGACTACAGCAGCATCGTGGGGCCCCTCACGGGTCTCACATCCAAGAACCAACCGAAGCGGGTCAACTGGACTCCTGATTGTCAAGCGGCCTTCGAGGAGCTGAAGGCCGCCCTGTGCACCGCCCCGGTGCTCCAGGCCCCCGATTACAGTCGGGAATTTGTGGTGCAGACCGACGCCTCCGACCACGGCATCGGAGCCGTCCTCTCTCAGTTGAACCCCGAAGGTCATGACCAGCCGGTGGCCTTCATCAGTCGACGTCTCCTGGCCCGAGAACAGCGTTGGAGCACCATCGAGAGGGAGGCATTTGCAGTAGTGTGGGCCCTCAAAAAGCTCCGACCCTATCTCTTCGGTACCCACTTCCGGGTACAAACCGACCATCGACCCCTGCAATGGCTGATGCAGATGCGGGGGGAAAACCCAAAACTCTTGCGCTGGTCCATTTCCCTGCAGGGAATGGACTTCACCGTGGAGCACCGACCAGGCCAAGACCACGCCAACGCGGATGGCCTGTCCCGCTTTTTCCGCCTCGACGAAGAGAGTCCCCAAGGAGATGGGTGACTCTCCCCGCCTTCAGCTGGGGGGGACGCATGTTGGACAGGCCTCACAGACGGCTTGCTCCCTCCCCGCTCGACAGGGCCCGAACTCAGGCCCACCTGGCATATCCCCACGACAAGCACCTGTACTCCGTCTCCCGACGGACCCTCTGCCCTCGGACCCCTACTCATCACGGGGTCCAGCCCCACCGGCTTCCCCGGCCGGGTCAAGCCGCCATCGGGGGCCCTGCACCACGCGGCCGCATGGCCTCCCCTCGACCCTAACCCCGGGCCTGGCCGGCCCCGACATCCCGGCACCACCATCCACCCAGGAGGTGAGCGGACCACTTGGCAAGTCAATGGGAGAACGAACTGTCAAGGGCTCTCCCCCGCCAGGTGCCGATCGCCCCCAGCTCCCCCAGGCACTGGCTCCACCCCCTGCTGGGTGTCTGGACACCTTCATCCCGGACCCTCCGACCTCCAAGTGCGAGGGTCCGGACATCAAAGGGCACCAGCCCTATAACTGAGGCAGCTCCGGAGCAGGAAGGCAGTTGTATCCTGGAGTCGAGAGACACCGAGTGAACTCAACCTTGACGGTCTACTGGCGCTGCCGTAGCCCGCTCTTGTGAACCATCGTCCTGCCTGCTGGCGCTGCCGCGGCCTTCTGCAACAGTCATCTTCCTGGGACCTGCTGGCGCTGCCGCGGCCCGTTGTAACGACCATCCTCACCGGGACCTGCTGGCGCTGCCGCGGACCGTATATCTCCCGGGGACCTGCTGGCGCTGCCGCGGCCCGTTGTAACGACCATCCTCACCGGGACCTGCTGGCGCTGCCGCGGACCGTATATCTTCCGGGGACCTGCTGGCGCTGCCGCGGCCCGTTGTATCGACCATCCACACCGGGACCTGCTGGCGCTGCCGCGGCCCGTACCACCTAACCACCAAGCTCGAGGATTGTGAGCTCATCATCATCTCATCAGAACTACCTGATTGGTAAATAGACTGCCCCACTACCCCCTTCCCTACCTTGCGAGACTCTAATCGAGGGGACCCCTGAGTCCAGACCTCCTTGTACCATTCAACCGTACCTTAAATAAGTGCTTATAAAGAACGCTGAACCTTATCCGTGTGTGATATCTGTCTGTGGGGGGGGGAAGTTACTTGTCTGTACGATCGCTGGAGACGGCTCTCCCCGGAGACCTCTCCTCCTGACCCCGGCCGACCCTCCCGGTCCGTCTACCTTTTCTAACACCCACACCACACCCACACACAACACCACACCCACACAACACCACACCCACACACAACACCACACTCACATACAACACCACACCCACACACAACACCACACCAACACAACACCACACCCACACAACACCACACCCACACACAACACCACATCCACACAACATCACACACACACAATACCACACACAATACACCACACCCACACAACACCACACCCACACAACACCACACCCATACACAACACCACACCCACACACAACACCACACCCACATACCACACCCACACACAACACCACACACAACACCACACACACACAACACTGCACCCACACAACACCACACCCACACACAACACCACACACAACACCACACACAAACATAACACCACACCCACACAACACCACACCCACACACAACACCACACCCACACACAACACCACACCCACATACCACACCCACACACAACACCACACACAACACCACACACACACAACACCACACCCCCACACAACACCACACCCCCACAACACCACACCTACACAACACCACGCCCACACACAACACCACTCCCACACACAACACCACACCCACACAACACCACACCCACACACAACACAATACACATAACACCATACCCACACAACACCACACCCACAAAACACCACTCACAACACCACACCACCCCCACACAACACCACACCCACACACAACACCACACCACACACAACACCACACACAACACTACACACACACACAACACCACACCCACACACAACACCACACCCACACAACACCACACCCACACAACACCACACCCACACACAACACCACATCCACACAACACCACACACACACAATACCACACACATAACACCACACCCACACAACACCACACCCACACAACACCACACCCACACACAACACCACACCCCCACACAACACCATTCCCACACACAACACCACACCCACCCACAACACCACACCCACACAACACCATACCCACACACACCACACACACACACCACACACACACCACACACACAACACCACACACACAATACCACACCCACACAATACCACACCCGCACAACACCACACCCACACACACTACACCACACCCACACACAACACCACACCCACACAACACCACAACCACACACACCAAACCCACACACCACACACACACACACCACACACACACACAAAACACCACACACACAACACCACACCCACACAACACTACACCCACACAACACCACAACCACACACACCACACCCACACACCACACACACACACACCACACACACACACACACAACACCACACACACAACACCACACCCACACAACACCACACCCACACACAACACACCCACACACAACACCACACCCACACAACACCACACCCACACAAAACACCACACACAACACCACACATACACATAACACCACACCCACACAACACCACACCCACACACAACACCACACCCACACAACACCACACCCACACACAACACCACATCCACACAACACCACACACACACAATACCACACACACAACACCACACCCACACAACACCACACCCACACAACACCACACCCATACACAACACCACAGCCACACACAACACCACACCCACACAACACCATACCCACACACACCACACACACACCACACACACCACACACAATACCACACCCACACAATACCACACCCGCACAACACCACACTCACACACAACACCACACCCACACACAACACCACACCCACACAACACCACAACCACACACAGCACCACACCCACACACCACACACACACCACACACAACACCACACATACAACACCATAACCACACAACACCACACCCACACACAACACCACACCCAAACACAACACCGTACCCACACAACACCACACCCACACACAACACCACGCACAACACCACACACAAACATAACACCACACCCACACAACACCACACCCACACACAACACCACACCCACACACAACACCACACCCACACACCACACCCACACACAACACCACACACAACACCACACACATACACACCACACACATACACAACACCACACCCACACAACACTACACCCACACACAACACCACACCCACACAACACCACACCCACACACAACACCACATCCACACAACATCGCACACACACAATACCACACACACAACACCACACCCACACAACACCACTCCCACACACAACACCACACACAACACCACACACAAACATAACACCACACCCACACAACACCACACCCACACACAACACCACACCCACACACAACACCACACCCACACACAACACCACACCCACACAACACCACACCCACACAACACCACACCCACACACAATACCACATCCACACAACACCACACACACACAATACCACACACACAACACCACACCCACACAACACCACACCCATACAACACCACACCCACACACAACACCACACACCCACACAACACCATAACCACACACAACACCACACCCACCCACAACACCACACCCACACAACACCATACCCAAACACACCACACACACACACCACAAACACACACACCACACAAACACAACGCCACACACACAATACCACACCCACACAATACCACACCCGCACAACACCACACCCACACACAACACCACACCCACACACAACACCACACCCACACACAACACCACACCCACACAACACCACAACCACACACACCACACCCACACACCACACACACACACCACACACACACACACAACACCACAGACACAACACCACACCCACACAACACCACACCCACACACAACACACCCACACACAACACTACACCCACACAACACCACACTCACACACAACACCACACACAACAGCACACATACACATAACACCACACCCACACAACACCACAACCACACACAACACCACACACAACACCATACCCACACACCACACCCACACACAACACCACATACAACACCACACACACAACACCATACCCACACACAACACCACACCCACACAACACCACACCCACACAACACCACACCCACACACAACACCACACCCACACACAACACCACACCCACACAACACCACACCCACACACAACACACACAACACACACAACACCATACCCACACAACACCACACCCACACAACACCACTCACAACACCACACCACACCCACACAACACCACACCCACACACAACACTACACACAACACTACACACACACAACACCACACCCATACAACACCACACCCACACAACACCACACCCACACACAACACCACACCCACACACAACACCACACACAACACCATACCCACACAACACCACACCCACACAACACCACACCCACACACAACACCACACCCACACAATACCATACCCATACAACACCACACCCACACACAACACCATACCCACACAACACCACACCCACACAACACCACACACACAATACCACACCCACACAACACCACACCCAAACAACACCACACCCACACACAACACCACACCCACACACAACACCACACCCACACAACACCACACCCATACAACACCACACCCACACAACACCACACCCACACACAACACCACACCCACACACAACACCACACCCACACAACACTGCACCCACACACAAAACAACACACACAACACCATACCCACACAACACAACACCACACCCACACAATACCACACCCACACACAACACCAAACCCACACAACACCACACACACACAACACCACACCCACACACAACACCACACCCACACAATACCACACCCACACAACACCACACCCACACACAACACCACACACACTGTAGGAGAGTAGGGTCTGCTATCCTATGGTCACCCCAAATTTTTGCTTTTTGCTTCACTGGTTTTTGACATATTGAGGCTGTGGGCCTGCCAATCAGACCCCCAGCCTGCTGTTCTCTCTACTAAATTTACACTATGCACCCTAGGTGCATAACCAATTGGAAGTGGATCACCCTGTCAGCCCCTGTACCAGTGTACACTAGGTACCCAGGGCATTGGTGTACCCAAGGCCTGCCAGGGGCTGGAGCATGTATTATGCCACCCCAGGCTTGGCCTAACAATTTGACACAACTGGCTGATCACTCAGCTGGGGTAAGTTGGTGTAATCACCTCTTACTTAGGTGTAGTATACCTATACCTAACCTTAAATGGGACACATGTTAACCTATAAGTCACTCCTATGGCAGGCCTTAACAATCCTGAAGGCAGAGTGCTTGGTTCCATGTGAGATGGTGCTCTGGCATGAGCTGAGCCTGTCTGCAGTGGTCGGAACAACTTCCTTCTACTGTTTCCAGATATCGTCATACCATATACTCTTAAGTGCATTATGAACCTCGCGGATAAATGCTATATTTGGTTTGGCTTTATCAAAACATGTCGAGTAAGGTGTCATACGAATTGGAATACTAAGCCCTCGCCAATTCTGGTGACGGGGTTAGCATTCCACCCTTCTAGAGGGACACGACATGTACAGTACCTGAAACCCGGGTAAAATCAGACATAGCCTCAGCTCCACAAAATGGATGCTGCCACCACCGACACAAGTCTGCCCTCCTGCTGCTGGGAGTCCTTCCAGCTTGGGAGGTGTGGACAAAGGGTTTCCTGCCAAGGGAGGTGCATGCACCACCCCAGACAGGATTTTGTGTATTGGTCAGGTAGGGCTTGAAAGAAACCAGACATGCCTGTGGCTCACAAGGAGCCTCGGTGCATATGCCAGTTCAAACCGGTCCTGGGGCACACCAGTCCCGGGCCTGGGGCGAGCTGGACAAAGGATTGGGGTGTAACCACCCCCCTTCCTGGTCCCACCCATAGGGAGGGACCTAGCAGGTAGTCCGGCCCCTAGAATCCGCTTAAAGGTAGGAGCTGTGTCCTAAGACTTCAGACATCCTGGAATCAACTTGAAACTAAGAAGAAGACGGGAACTTCGACATTCTGCTGCACAGAAGACTGAAGGAAATCTACCCTGTCGTCAGGGAGTGACCACTTTGCTAACGCAAGCACCATGCAGCAAATCAACGTCTGCTTTGCCGCTGCCTCCCGCCGGAGCCCGAGCCCAGAGACTGACAAGACCTGGAACTCCAGACCTCTCACTGCCCGATCCACAGTCCCTGAAAAGAGGAGACCCGTGGAGGCACCGAGACACGTGGAGCCAGCCATCTTGGAACGACGATGACAAGCTGCAAGCGCAACAACCGAGGCTCCCTCCAAGTTGTGCTTTGGGATCTGAGAAGGTCAACCCTCGAGCAGCATCTGCACCAAAGGTGAGCCCTCCAGCATCTCCACGATCTGCGTGGGGCCCTTGCTCCAGACTGGCCCTTGCTCCCCTCCAAAGGAGCAGTCCCTCTGACCTTGCTGGTCAGAACAATCAGCTTATCTTGTTCTCCACAACAATTGCTTTTGCGAAGGCTTGTTTGCTTCGATCAAGTTGCCGACACCGCCGACAGCGAGAGCCTGCGTGGGACAGCTTGTGAACCGACTCCTGGACTTCGTCGACCTCCAGGGACCACGTGGCTGCAGAGACAAGCTACACCTTTCTTCCTGTTTGCACCCGACATTGCCTGGTACCCACCTGGTGCCACGCTGGTCACTGGCTAGTGACTGTGAACACTGTCCTCTCTGCTTACAGGTCTTCAACATCTCCGATCCACTCTTGGATCCACCGCATCTCTCCCGGACCGACCGCCTGCAGCATCTTTGTCCACAGGCCCCATGGAACAGATAGAAGAAACCCGATGCACTTCGAGGCCTATGCACCCGCTTCCTGTGGGTGAGGTAAAGCTGGCACTCCTGTGCCCAAGTGTAGTATTACATCTCTAGTGCCTGTGTTCCAAATCTTGAGTTCCTAGTCCATCCGGAAGATCCTTTTTGGAGTAACTTTGTACTTTTTACGCACCCATTGAAACCTATGGGAGCACGCGTGTGACTATTTGCTCTGCACACGCCACCCGTGGACCTCCTGGTCACTAACTGAAGTTAGCTCCTTGTAGGCCCAGCGATTCTAGAGGCCCTAGGCCTTTTCCCTTTTCTGTTCGTGGTACTTATACCACTATTTTAGTATATGGTTCGAGCGGCCACCAGGGCCTATCCATATAAAGTGCAACTTCTGTGTATTCTACTGTAATCTTGTTTGACGATTTGTGCTCCTGTGCTCATAAAGAGACTAGGGGTTACTTTGAGAAATAAATACATATATATTTTGAATATATATCTGTGTGGTGTCCTTTCATTGGTATAAAAGGGGGTTGCATTTGGTAAAACAGCTGGCTTAACACGCTTCACGAGTTTAGCCTCAAAGACTGCTTAGCCTACGCTACCACTAGGGCAGCTAGTCCGAAAAGGTTGACTTACAACCACACCATTAGGGTTGCTTGGCATGGTACAAGGTGATCACTTTTCATTTTCGAGGTGCGTCGGGTTTCTTCTATCTGTTCCGTGGAGCCTGAAGACAAAGATGCTGTAGGTGGTCGGTCCGGGAGAGATGCGGTGGATCCAAGAGTGGATCGGAGATGTTGAAGACCTGTAAGCAGAGGGGACAGTGTTCACAGTCACTAGCCAGTGACCAGCGTGGCACCAGGTGGGTACCAGGCAATGTCGGGTGCAAACAGGAAGAAAGGTGTAGCTTGTCTCTGCAGCCACATGGTCCCTGGAGGTTGACGACATCCAGGAGTCGGTTCACGAGCTGTCCCATGCAGGCTCTCGCTGTCAGCTGTGTCGGCGACTTAATCGAAGCAAACAATCCTTGGCAAAAGCAATTGTTGTAGGAGATGAAATAAGCTGATGGTTCTGACCAGCAAGGTCAAAAGGACCGCTCCTTTGGAGGGGAGCAAGGGCCAGTCTGGAGCAACCAGCGGTGTATTTTGTAAAGTTCGTCGCCAAGATGGCTACTAGCCAGCGGGCCAGCAACCGGTTAGGCGCGTCGAGTGGCAAAATGCAGAAGGGCCCCACGCAGATCGTGGAGATGCTGGAGGGCTCACCTTTGGTGCAGATGCTGCTCGAGGGTTGGGCTTCTCAGATCCCAAAGCACAACTTGGAGGGAGCCTCGGTTGTTGCACTTGTCAGCTTGTCATGGTCGTTTCAAGATGGCTGGCTCCACGTGTCTCGGTGCCTCCACGGGTCTCCTCTTTTCAGGGACTGTGGATCGGGCGGTGAGAGGTCTGGAGGTCCAGGTCTTGTCAGTCTCTGGGCTCGGGCTCGGGCTCTGGCGGGAGGCGGCGGCAAAGCAGACGTTGATTCGCTGGATGGTGCTTGCGTTAGCAAGGTGGTCACTCCCTGACCACAGGGGAGATTTCCTTCAGTCTTCTGTGCAGCAGAATGTCGAAGTTCCCGTCTTCTTCTTAGTTTCAAGTTGATTCCAGGATGTCTGAAGTCTTAGGACACAGCTCCTACCTTTAAGCGGATTCTAGGGGCCGGACTACCTGCTAGGTCCCTCCCTATGGGTGGGACCAGGAAGGGGGGTGGTTACACCCCCAATCCTTTGTCCAGCTCGCCCCAGGCCCGGGACTGGTGTGCCCCAGGACCGGTTTGAACTGGCATATGCACCGAGGCTCCCTGTGAGCCACAGGCATGTCTGGTTTCTTTCAAGCCCTACCTGACCAATACACAAAATCCTGTCTGGGGTGGTGCATGCACCTCCCCTGGCAGGAAACCCTTTGTCCACACCTCCCAAGCTGGAAGGACTCCCAGCAGCAGGAGGGCAGACTTGTGTCTGTGGTGGCAGCATCCATTTTGTGGAGCTGAGGCTATGTCTGATTTTACCCGGGTTTCAGGTACTGTACATGTCGTGTCCCTCTAGAAGGGTGGAATGCTAACCCCGTCGCCAGAATTGGCGAGGGGTTAGTATTCCAATTCGTATGACACCTTACTCGACATGTTTTGATAAAGCCAAACCAAAGATAGCATTTAACCGTGAGGTTCATAATGCACTTAAGAGTATATGGTATGACGATATCTGGAAACAGTAGAAGGAAGTTGTTCCGACCACTGCAGACAGGCTCAGCTCATGCCAGAGCACCATCTCACATGGAACCAAGCACTCTGCCTTCAGGATTGTTAAGGCCTGCCATAGGAGTGACTTATAGGTTACCAGGTGTCCCATTTAAGGTTAGGTATAGGTATACTACACCTAAGTAAGAGGTGATTACACCAACTTACCCCAGCTGAGTGATCAGCCAGTTGTGTCAAATTGTTAGGCCAAGCCTGGGGTGGCATAATACATGCTTCAGCCCCTGGTAGGCCTTGGGTACACCAATGCCCTGGGTACCTAGTGTACACTGGTACAGGGGCTGACAGGGTGATCCACTTACAATTGGTTATGCACCTAGGGTGCATAGTTTTAATTTAGTAGAGAGAACAGCAGGCTGGGGTCTGATTGGCAGGCCCACAGCCTCAATATGTCAAAAACCAGTGAAGCAAAAAGCAAAAATTTGGGGTGACCATAGGATAGCAGACCCTACTCTCCTACACAACCCCCCCAAACGCTGGGACATTAAACAAGCCTTGACCAGTCTCGTCTTCATGTCCTAAGTGGAAGTACCTGGAGAGACCATCTGCATTCCCATGGTCAGTACCTGGCCGGTGCTCCACTGTAAAGTCCATCCCCTGTAGGGAAATGGACCACTTAAGCAGTTTGGGGTTTTTACCCTTCATCTGATTTAGCCACAAGAGGGGCTTATGGTCGGTGTGAATCTTGAAGTGAGTGCCAAACAAGTATGGCCTCAGCTTCTTCAGGGCCCACACCACAGCAAAGGCCTCCCTCTCAATAGCTGACCAATTCTTCTCTCTGGGGGTCAACCTTCTGCTAATAAAAGCAATGGGTTGATCTTGACCATCTACATTAAGTTGTGACAGCACAGCTCCCACACCCAACTCAGAAGCATCTGTTTGGACAATAAACTCTTTGGAGTAGTCAGGACTTTTCAGGATAGGTGCAGAGCACATGGCCTCCTTCAGGTCATCAAATGCCTTTTGACAGCTTACTGTCCACTGAACCTTTTTGGGCATCTTCTTGGATGTCAGATCATTAAGAGGAGTCACAATGGACCCATAGTTCTTAACAAACTTCCTGTAGTACCCAGTCAAGCCCAAGAAAGCTCGAACTTGAGTCTGGGTGGTTGGAGGAGACCAGTCCTTGATGGATTGTATCTTACTCTCCAGTGGTTGAACTTGGCCTCCACCTACAAGGTGGCCCAAATATACAACCTTACTCTGCCCTATCTGGCACTTAGTAGCCTTGATAGTGAGGCCTGCCCTTTGCAGAGCCTCAAGAGCCTTCTTCAGGTGGATCAGGTGATCCTCCCAGGTGGAGCTAAAGACAGCAATGTCATCCAGATATGCTGCGCAAAAGTCATCCAACCCAGTAAGGACTTGGTTCACCAGCCTTTGGAAGGTGGCAGGTGCATTCTTCAGACCAAAGGGCATCACCACAAACTGGTAGTGCCCACCTGGGGTTGAGAATGCTGTTTTGGACTTAGACTCCTCAGCTAATCTGATTTGCCAATAGCCAGCTGTTAAGTCAAATGTGCTCAAAAACTTTGCAGAAGCTAGTTTGTCTATGAGCTCATCTGCCCTTGGAATAGGGTGTGCATCTGTCCTGGTGACAGCATTGAGTCCTCTGTAATCCACACAGAACCTCATCTCTCTCTTGCCATATTTGGTGTGAGGTTTGGAGACCAGAACCACTGGGCTAGCCCAGGGGCTCTCTGAGGGTTCAATGACACCTAATTCCAGCATTTTATGTACCTCAGCCTTTATACAGTCCCTGACGTGGTCAGGTTGTCTGTAAAGCTTGTTCTTTACAGGCAGACTGTCACCAGTGTCCACCACATGGGTACACCAGTCAGTTTGACTAGGTATTAAGGAAAACATATGTGAAAATGATTGTAGAACCTGTCTACATTCAGTCTGCTGATGGGCAGTGAGGTTGCCTCCAAGGGTCACTCCTTCAACTGAGCCATCTTCAGGGTTCTGAGACAACAGGTCTGGGAGAGGGTCACTCTCTTCCTCCTGTCCCTCATCTGTAGCCATGAGCAAGCCCATGTCTGCCCTGTCAACATATGCTTTAAGCCTGTTAACATGGAGTACCCTGTGGGGACTCCTGGGAGTTCCTAGGTCCACCAAGTAGGTGACCTCTCCCTTCTTTTCCAGGATTGTATGGGGTCCAGACCATTTGTCTTAGAGTGCTGCTGGGGCCACTGCCCATTGCATTGTGGGTGATAAGGGGTGGTGAACTTGTAGTTGACACCACATTCCTTCCACATAGCTGTCAAGTATCCTGATATAAAGTTGGTACCTCTGTCAGATACTACCTCCTTAGGAAACCCCACTCTGGAGAATACTCCCAGCAGGGCCCTGGCCACAACAGGAGCTGTAGTGGTCCTAAGGGGAATTGCCTCTGGATACCTGGTGGCATGATCCACTACCACCAGTATAAATCTGTGCCCAGATGCAGTGGGAGGATCCATGGGACCCACTATGTCTATTCCCACTCTTTCAAAGGGGACCCCCACCACAGGTAGTGGTATTAGGGGGGCCTTTGTTGTGCCACCTGATTTGCCACTGGCTTGGCAGGTCACACAGGAGTGACAAAACTCCTTTGTATCTTCATTCATATGAGGCCAGTGAAAGTGAGGGACAAGCCTGTCCCAAGTCTTGTTCTGGCCTAAGTGTCCTGCTAAAGGAATATCATGGGCCAAGGTAAGAAGGAAGCCCCTAAATTGCAGAGGTATAACCAACCTACTTGTAGCACCAGGCTTGGGGTCTCTAGCCTCTGAATAAAGGAGCCCTTCATCCCAATACACTTTATGGGTACCTCGAGCATTCCCAGCAGCCTCAGCAGCAGCCAGCTGTCTGAGGGGTTCAAGAGAGGGACAGGATAACTGAGCCTGCCTCAAGTCAGCCCTTGAATGTCCCCCTGTCCCCAGAAACTCAACCTGATCAGGTTCAAGCTCTTCAGGGACAGTTCCTTCAGGGTCCTCCAGATCAGCTTCCTGGGAAGGCTGATCATCACTCTGAGGCAGGGGGGAAGGCACAGCCTTGACCCTCCTGTTCTTCTTCTTGGTAGGTGCTTGGTTCATTGTTCCAGGATCCAAGACCTGAGGTTCAGTGAGGCACTTTTTGGCCTGTGACCTGGTCACAGCAAGGACATGTGATGATATACCTAACATCTCTGCATGAGTCCTGTACTCCACTTCTGACCATAGAGAACTCTCTAGGTCATTGCCCAACAAACATTCTACTGGGAGGTCTGCACTAACCACAACCCTTTTGAGGCCAGTTACCCCTCCCCATGAGAAGTTAACAACTGCCACACTATGTGAAGTAGTGGCATTGCTGGCATTGGTCACCAGGTAATTCTCACCTGGTATGTACTGTCCAGGGTCCACAAAGCCTGGTGTCACCATAGTGACACTGGCACATGTGTCCCTGTAGGCTTGAGCCACTTTTTCACTAATTAAAGGAGTCTGTCTGTACTTGCCCAGGTTACTGGGGCTCACAGTCAGGGACAAATCAATGTCCCCATCACAGATCAAGACTGCCTGTGTCAGGGTTCTGTCTAAGTCAGAATCTCCTTCAGTTCCCATAGTGATTCCCACTACACCCTTTTTCTGGGGACCAACACTGCTAACAGTAGTACTGGGAGCAGGTGCCTTAGGGGCAACAGTGTTGGGGGCTCCACCCTTCTTACAATCACTAGTCCAGTGAGTTGTATTCTTGCAATGATTGCACCAGGGTTTCTTTTGACCTTCTTTCTTCTTTCCCTTAGTTTGTTGTTGGGACCCACCCTTCTTAGCAGTAGTTTGGGGCCCTGTTGAAGACTTCTGGTCTTTAGATTTCTGATCTCCACCCTTTTGGTCTGTTTTCTTCTGATCACCCCCTTGGCCCTGGTTCTGGTTCTTTTGCTTAACCCTGGTTCTGACCCATTTGTCTGCCTTCTTTCCCAATTCTTGGGGAGAGGTCAGATCAGAGTCAACCAAGTGTTGATGCATTTGCTGGTTTTGACAGTTATTTAAAATCTGTTCTCTCATCATCAAATTATACAATCCTGTAAAATCAGATACCTTACTTCCCAGCAACCAACCCTCCAAAGCCTTAGTGGCACATTCAACATATTCAGACCAGTCCTGAGTCTGTGTCTTTTGGGTGTCTCTGAACATTAACCTGTACTGTTCAGTGGTTAAGCCTAACCCATCTACCAGAACACTCTTCAGGACTCTGTAATTTCTGACATCCTCTTCTCTAACAGTGAGGAGTCTGTCTCTGCCTCTTCCTTCAAAGGAGAGCCAGAGGATTGCTGCCCACTGGTCTTCAGGAACCTGCTGTACTTTGCAGGCTCTCTCAAGAGCAGTTATCCACTTGTGGATGTCATCCCCACTTTTGTAGGGGGGCACAACCTTAGACAGGTTCCTATTATCAAAGACCCTATCTTTGTCCTTAGGGACAATGCTGCCACCAATGGGTATAGACCCACTCTCTCTAGGTTGCCTAGCCTTGTTCAGTTTTTCTTCCATCAGGGCTACTTCTAGCTCCTGCTTCCTGATCCTCAGCTGGGCTTCCTGCATTCTGGCCTCATGTTCCCTCCTCTGAGGGGTGGTCATCCTTTTCCTGGAGTGACCTTGAGAGCCTCTAGAGCCATGAGAAGCATTGGAGTCACCTGAGAGATTCCTTTGCCTCCCAAGCCCTGTGTTAAGTCCACTGGGGAGATCCAATGGGGTAAACCCACTGTCAGCCCCCAATAGCCTTAGTTTAGCTGGGCCAAGTATAACACTTGGCACTGGGCTAGTTCTCCCTTCATCATCACTACTTTCTGTATCAGCACCTTTATCACTCTCATCCTCTGTGGTATTATTGCCATCTAAGGGGTGACTATTGGAACTGGGTACCTCTGTAGCATCTTCAGAAGGGGGGCCTCCTGTTCCTGACCCTAAGGGGGCTAACTGGGAAGCTTTCTTGAGCTCTCTCTGATTTTCATCATTTTGCAAGAGTTCTCTGAGCTCAGCAGAGGTAGGGTTCTTGGGCTGTTTAACCCCTTGCATGCCCGCCCCTTTCCCCGCTCAGTGCCGCGCCTTGCATTAGCGGGCGGAGTTCATGACGAGCTGGACTCGTCATGGGCACAGCGCCACCGCAGCCCATGACGTGTCCAGCTCGTCATGGGCACTGAAGGGGTTAAGGCCTCTTAGAGTTGCCAAAAGCCTGAGCTCATTCTGATTAAGGGTAGCAAAGATGGATGGTGCCCTCTGGGGGTCACTCTCAACAGAGATGGGTACAGTGGACCCCTCTGCCCCAGCCATTTCTCTTAAGTGTGGGTGGATGTGTTGCAATCTACCTACACTTGGGTTTACCTACTAAACCTATCTAGTAGTTGTAGTCAGGGTGTGCTACTCCCTTTGCTCTACAACAACTAAGTTCAGTAGAACTTATGTATATCTAATCTTGTTTTATATGTACCTGCAGGTACCTATGTGATCTTTCAATTGGTAACCAAGAGATTACAATGGTAAAACACAGCAAGCTCAAATCCCACCGCTGCCACCAATGTGAGAAGTTGGCCTGGTATATGATGCTCACTAGTTAAAGTGATCACCTTGTACCATGCCAAGCAACCCTTATGGTGTGGTTGTAAGTCAACCTTTTCGGACTAGCTGCCCTAGTGGTAGCGTAGGCTAAGCAGTCTTTGAGGCTAAACTCGTGAAGCGTGTTAAGCCAGCTGTTTTACCAAATGCAACCCCCTTTTATACCAATGAAAGGACACAACACAGATATATATTCAAAATATATATGTATTTATTTCTCAAAGTAACCCCTAGTCTCTTTATGAGCACAGGAGCACAAATCGTCAAACAAGATTACAGTAGAATACACAGAAGTTGCACTTTATATGGCTAGGCCCTGGTGGCCGCTCAAACCATATACTAAAATAGTGGTATAAGTACCACGAACAGAAAAGGGAAAAGGCCTAGGGCCTCTAGAATCGCTGGGCCTACAAGGAGCTAACTTCAGTTAGTGACCAGGAGGTCCACGGGTGGCGTGTGCAGAGCAAATAGTCACACGCGTGCTCCCATAGGTTTCAATGGGTGCGTAAAAAGTACAAAGTTACTGCAAAGAGGATCTTCCGGATGGACTAGGAACTCAAGATTTGGAATACAGGCACTAGAGATGTAATACTACACTCGGGCACAGGTGTGCCAGCTTTACCTCACCCACAGGAAGCGGGAGCATAGGCCTCGAAGTGCGTCGGGTTTCTTCTATCTGTTCCGTGGAGCTTGAAGACAAAGATGCTGCAGGCGGTCGGTCCGGGAGAGATGCAGTGGATCCAAGAGTGGATCGGAGATGTTGAAGACCTGTAAGCAGAGGGGACAGTGTTCACAGTCACTAGCCAGTGACCAGCGTGGCACCAGGTGGGTACCAGGCATTGTCGGGTGCAAACAGGAAGAAAGGTGTAGATTGTCTCTGCAGCCACGTGGTCCCTGGAGGTCGACGACGTCCAGGAGTCGGGTCACGAGCTGTCCCATGCAGGCTCTCGCTGTCGGCGGTGTCGGTGACTTGATCGAAGCAAACAAGCCTTGGCAAAAGCAATTGTTGTAGGAGATTAAATAAGCTGATGGTTCTGACCAGCAAGGTCAGAAGGACTGCTCCTTTGGAGGGGAGCAAGGGCCAGTCTGGAGCAACCAGACCAGCAGTGTATTTTGTAAAGTTCGTCCCCAAGATGGCTACTAGCCAGCGGGCCAGCAACCGGTTAGGCGCGTCGAGTGGCAAAATGCAGAAGGGCCCCACGCAGATCGTGGAGATGCTGGAGGGCTCACCTTTGGTGCAGATGCTGCTCGATGGTTGGGATTCTCAGATCCCAAAGCACAACTTGGAGGGAGCCTCGGTTGTTGCACTTGTCAGCTTGTCGTGGTCGTTTCAAGATGGCTGGCTCCACGTGTCTCGGTGCCTCCACGGGTCTCCTCTTTTCAGGGACTGTGGATCGGGCGGTGAGAGGTCTGGAGGTCCAGGTCTTGTCAGTCTCTGGGCTCGGGCTCCGGCGGGAGGCGGCGGCAAAGCAGACGTTGATTCGCTGGATGGTGCTTGCGTTAGCAAGGTGGTCACTCCCTGACCACAAGGGAGATTTCCTTCAGTCTTCTGTGCAGCAGAATGTCGAAGTTCCCGTCTTCTTCTTAGTTTCAAGTTGATTCCAGGATGTCTGAAGTCTTAGGACACAGCTCCTACCTTTAAGCGGATTCTAGGGGCCGGACTACCTGCTAGGTCCCTCCCTATGGGTGGGACCAGGAAGGGGGGTGGTTACACCCCCAATCCTTTGTCCAGCTCGCCCCAGGCCCGGGACTGGTGTGCCCCAGGACCGGTTTGAACTGGCATATGCACCGAGGCTCCTTGTGAGCCACAGGCATGTCTGGTTTCTTTCAAGCCCTACCTGACCAATACACAAAATCCTGTCTGGGGTGGTGCATGCACCTCCCCTGGCAGGAAACCCTTTGTCTACACCTCCCAAGCTGGAAGGACTCCCAGCAGCAGGAGGGCAGACTTGTGTCTGTGGTGGCAGCATCCATTTTGTGGAGCTGAGGCTATGTCTGATTTTACCCGGGTTTCAGGTACTGTACATGTCGTGTCCCTCTAGAAGGGTGGAATGCTAACCCCGTCGCCAGAATTGGCAAGGGGTTAGTATTCCAATTCGTATGACACCTTACTCGACATGTTTTGATAAAGCCAAACCAAAGATAGCATTTAACCGCGAGGTTCATAATGCACATAAGAGTATATGGTATGACGATATCTGGAAACAGTAGAAGGAAGTTGTTCCGACCACTGCAGACAGGCTCAGCTCATGCCAGAGCACCATCTCACATGGAACCAAGCACTCTGCCTTCAGGATTGTTAAGGCCTGCCATAGGAGTGACTTATAGGTTACCAGGTGTCCCATTTAAGGTTAGGTATAGGTATACTACACCTAAGTAAGAGGTGATTACACCAACTTACCCCAGCTGAGTGATCAGCCAGTTGTGTCAAATTGTTAGGCCAAGCCTGGGGTGGCATAATACATGCTTCAGCCCCTGGCAGGCCTTGGGTACACCAATGCCCTGGGTACCTAGTGTACACTGGTACAGGGTGTGAGAAGTTGGCCTGGTATATGATGCTCACTAGTTAAAGTGATCACCTTGTACCATGCCAAGCAACCCTTATGGTGTGGTTGTAATTCAACCTTTTCGGACTAGCTGCCCTAGTGGTAGCGTAGGCTAAGCAGTCTTTGAGGCTAAACTCGTGAAGCGTGTTAAGCCAGCTGTTTTACCAAATGCAACCCCCTTTTATACCAATGAAAGGACACCACACAGATATATATTCAAAATATATATGTATTTATTTCTCAAAGTAACCCCTAGTCTCTTTATGAGCACAGGAGCACAAATCGTCAAACAAGATTATCACAGAATACACAGAAGTGGCACTTTATATGGATAGGCCCTGGTGGCCACTCAAACCATATACTAAAATAGTGGTATAAGTACCACGAACAGAAAAGGGAAAAGGCCTAGGGCCTCTAGAATCGCTGGGCCTACAAGGAGCTAACGTCAGTTAGTGACCAGGAGGTCCACGGGTGGCGTGTGCAGAGCAAATAGTCACACGCGTGCTCCCATAGGTTTCAATGGGTGCGTAAAAAGTACAAAGTTACTGCAAAGAGGATCTTCCGGATGGACTAGGAGCTCAAGATTTGGAACACAGGCACTAGAGATGTAATACTACACTTGGGCACAGGTGTGCCAGCTTTACCTCACCCACAGGAAGCGGGTGCATAGGCCTCGAAGTGCGTCGGGTTTCTTCTATCTGTTCCGTGGAGCCTGAAGACAAAGATGCTGCAGGCGGTCGGTCCGGGAGAGATGCAGTGGATCCAAGAGTGGATCGGAGATGTTGAAGACCTGTAAGCAGAGGGGACAGTGTTCACAGTCACTAGCCAGTGACCAGCGTGGCACCAGGTGGGTACCAGGCAATGTCGGGTGCAAACAGGAAGAAAGGTGTAGCTTGTCTCTGCAGCCACGTGGTCCCTGGAGGTCGACGACGTCCAGGAGTCGGTTCACGAGCTGTCCTACGCAGGCTCTCGCTGTCGGCGGTGTCGGCGACTTGATCGAAGCAAACAAGCCTTGGCAAAAGCAATTGTTGTAGGAGATGAAATAAGCTGATGGTTCTGACCAGCAAGGTCAGAAGGACTGCTCCTTTGGAGGGGAGCAAGGGCCAGTCTGGAGCAACCAGACCAGCGGTGTATTTCTTGAAGTTCGTCGCCAAGATGGCTACTAGCCAGCGGGCCAGCAACCGGTTTGGCGCGTCGAGTGGCAAAATGCAGAAGGGCCCCACGCAGATCGTGGAGATGCTGGAGGGCTCACCTTTGGTGCAGATGCTGCTCGGGTGTTGGGCTTCTCAGATCCCAAAGCACAACTTGGAGGGAGCCTCGGTTGTTGCACTTGTCAGCTTGTCGTAGTCGTTCCAAGATGGCTGGCTCCACGTGTCTCGGTGCCTCCACGGGTCTCCTCTTTTCAGGGACTGTGGATCGGGCGGTGAGAGGTCTGGAGGTCCAGGTCTTGTCAGTCTCTGGGCTCGGGCTCCGGCGGGAGGCGGCGGCAAAGCAGACGTTGATTCGCTGGATGGTGCTTGCGTTAGCAAGGTGGTCACTCCCTGACCACAGGGGAGATTGGCTTCAGTCCTCTGTGCAGCAGAGCGTCGAAGTTCCCGTCTTCTTCTTAGTGTTAAGTTGATTCCAGGATGTCTGAAGTCTTAGGACACAGCTCCTACCTTTAAGCGGATTCTAGGGGCCGGACTACCTGCTAGGTCCCTCCCTATGGGTGGGACCAGGAAGGGGGGTGGTTACACCCCCAATCCTTTGTCCAGCTCGCCCCAGGCCCGGGACTGGTGTGCCCCAGGACCGGTTTGAACTGGCATATGCACCGAGGCTCCTTGTGAGCCACAGGCATGTCTGGTTTCTTTCAAGCCCTACCTGACCAATACACAAAATCCTGTCTGGGGTGGTGCACGCACCTCCCCTGGCAGGAAACCCTTTGTCCACACCTCCCAAGCTGGAAGGACTCCCAGCAGCAGGAGGGCAGACTTGTGTCTGTGGTGGCAGCATCCATTTTGTGGAGCTGAGGCTATGTCTGATTTTACCCGGGTTTCAGGTACTGTACATGTCGTGTCCCTCTAGAAGGGTGGAATGCTAACCCCGTCGCCAGAATTGGCGAGGGGTTAGTATTCCAATTCGTATGACACCTTACTCGACATGTTTTGATAAAGCCAAACCAAAGATAGCATTTAACCGCGAGGTTCATAATGCACTTAAGAGTATATGGTATGACGATATCTGGAAACAGTAGAAGGAAGTTGTTCCGACCACTGCAGACAGGCTCAGCTCATGCCAGAGCACCATCTCACATGGAACCAAGCACTCTGCCTTCAGGATTGTTAAGGCCTGCCATAGGAGTGACTTATAGGTTACCAGGTGTCCCATTTAAGGTTAGGTATAGGTATACTACACCTAAGTAAGAGGTGATTACACCAACTTACCCCAGCTGAGTGATCAGCCAGTTGTGTTAGATTGTTAGGCCAAGCCTGGGGTGGCATAATACATGCTTCAGCCCTTGGCAGGCCTTGGGTACACCAATGCCCTGGGTACCTAGTGTACACTGGTACAGGGGCTGACAGGGTGATCCACTTCCAATTGGTTATGCACCTAGGGTGCATAGTTTTAATTTAGTAGAGAGAACAGCAGGCTGGGGGTCTGATTGGCAGGCCCACAGCCTCAATATGTCAAAAACCAGTGAAGCAAAAAGCAAAAATTTGGGGTGACCATAGGATAGCAGACCCTACTCTCCTACACAACCCCCCCCCCCAAACGCTGGGACATTAAACTAGCCTTGACCAGTCTCGTCTTCATGTCCTAAGTGGAAGTACCTGGAGAGACCATCTGCATTCCCATGGTCAGTACCTGGCCGGTGCTCCACTGTAAAGTCCATCCCCTGTAGGGAAATGGACCACCTAAGCAGTTTGGGGTTTTCACCCTTCATCTGATTTAGCCACAAGAGGGGCTTATGGTCGGTCTGAATCTTGAAGTGAGTGCCAAACAAGTATGGCCTCAGCTTCTTCAGGGCCCACACCACAGCAAAGGCCTCCCTCTCAATAGCTGACCAATTCTTCTCTCTGGGGGTCAACCTTCTGCTAATAAAAGCAATGGGTTGGTCTTGACCATCTACATTAAGTTGTGACAGCACAGCTCCCACACCCAACTCAGAAGCATCTGTTTGGACAATAAACTCTTTGGAGTAGTCAGGACTTTTCAGGATAGGTGCAGAGCACATGGCCTCCTTCAGGTCATCAAATGCCTTTTGACAGCTTACTGTCCACTGAACCTTTTTGGGCATCTTCTTGGATGTCAGATCATTAAGAGGAGTCACAATGGACCCATAGTTCTTAACAAACTTCCTGTAGTACCCAGTCAAGCCCAAGAAAGCTCGAACTTGAGTCTGGGTGGTTGGAGGGGACCAGTCCTTGATGGATTGTATCTTACTCTCCAGTGGTTGAACTTGGCCTCCACCTACAAGGTGGCCCAAATATACAACCTTACTCTGCCCTATCTGGCACTTAGTAGCCTTGATAGTGAGGCCTGCCCTTTGCAGAGCCTCAAGAGCCTTCTTCAGGTGGATCAGGTGATCCTCCCAGGTGGAGCTAAAGACAGCAATGTCATCAAGATATGCTGCACAAAAGTCATCCAACCCAGTAAGGACTTGGTTCACCAGCCTTTGGAAGGTGGCAGGTGCATTCTTCAGACCAAAGGGCATCACCACAAACTGGTAGTGCCCACCTGGGGTTGAGAATGCTGTTTTGGCCTTAGACTCCTCAGCTAATCTGATTTGCCAATAGCCAGCTGTTAAGTCAAATGTGCTCAAAAACTTTGCAGAAGCTAGTTTGTCTATGAGCTCATCTGCCCTTGGAATAGGGTGTGTATCTGTCCTGGTGACAGCATTGAGTCCTCTGTAATCCACACAGAACCTCATCTCTCTCTTGCCATCTTTGGTGTGAGGTTTGGGGACCAGAACCACTGGGCTAGCCCAGGGGCTCTCTGAGGGTTCAATGACACCTAATTCCAGCATTTTATGTACCTCAGCCTTTATACAGTCCCTGACGTGGTCAGGTTGTCTGTAAAGCTTGTTCTTTACAGGCAGACTGTCACCAGTGTCCACCACATGGGTACACCAGTCAGTTTGACTAGGTATCAAGGAAAACATATGTGAAAATGATTGTAGAACCTGTCTACATTCAGTCTGCTGATGGGCAGTGAGGTTGCCTCCAAGGGTCACTCCTTCAACTGAGCCATCTTCAGGGTTCTGAGACAACAGGTCTGGGAGAGGGTCACTCTCTTCCTCCTGTCCCTCATCTGTAGCCATGAGCAAGCCCATGTCTGCCCTGTCAACATATGCTTTAAGCCTGTTAACATGGAGTACCCTGTGGGGACTCCTGGGAGTTCCTAGGTCGACCAAGTAGGTGACCTCTCCCTTCTTTTCCAGGATTGTATGGGGTCCAGACCATTTGTCTTGGAGTGCTGCTGGGGCCACTGGCTCCAACACCCATACCTTCTGTCCTGGCTGAAACTCAACCAAGACAGCCTTTTGGTCATGCCAAGCTTTCTGTAAGGCCTGGCTTGCCTCAAGGTTTTTGGATGCCTTCTCCATATACTCAGCCATCCTGGAGCGGAGACCAAGTACATAGTCCACTATGTCTAGCTTAGGCTTTTTGAGAGGTAACTCCCATCCTTCCTTCACCAAACACAGTGGGCCTCTCACAGGGTGCCCAAACAACAATTCAAAGGGGCTGTAGCCAACCCCCTTTTGTGGGACCTCTCTGTAAGCAAACAGAAGGCAGGGTAGAAGGATGTCCCATCTTCGCCTGAGCTTTTCAGGTAATCCTTTGATCATACCCTTTAGGGTCTTGTTGAATCTCTCAACAAGCCCATTGCATTGTGGGTGATAAGGGGTGGTGAACTTGTAGTTGACACCACATTCCTTCCACATAGCTGTCAAGTATCCTGACATAAAGTTGGTACCTCTGTCAGATACTACCTCCTTAGGGAACCCCACTCTGGAGAATACTCCCAGCAGGGCCCTGGCCACAACAGGAGCTGTAGTGGTCCTAAGGGGAATTGCCTCTGGATACCTGGTGGCATGATCCACTACCACCAGTATAAATCTGTGCCCAGATGCAGTGGGAGGATCCATGGGACCCACTATGTCTATTCCCACTCTTTCAAAGGGGACCCCCACCACAGGTAGTGGTATTAGGGGGGCCTTTGTTGTGCCACCTGATTTGCCACTGGCTTGGCAGGTAACACAGGAGCGACAAAACTCCTTTGTATCTTCATTCATGTGAGGCCAGTGAAAGTGAGGGACAAGTCTGTCCCAAGTCTTGTTCTGGCCTAAGTGTCCTGCTAAAGGAATGTCATGGGCCAAGGTAAGAAGGAAGCCCCTAAATTGCAGAGGTATAACCAACCTCCTGGTTGCACCAGGCTTGGGGTCTCTAGCCTCTGAATAAAGGAGCCCTTCATCCCAATACACTTTATGGGTACCTTGAGCATTCCCAGCAGCCTCAGCAGCAGCCAGCTGTCTGAGGGGTTCAAGAGAGGGACAGGATAACTGAGCCTGCCTCAAGTCAGCCCTGGAAGGTCCCCCTGTCCCCAGAAACTCAACCTGATCAGGTTCAAGCTCTTCAGGGACAGTTCCTTCAGGGTCCTCTAGATCAGCTTCCTGGGAAGGCTGATCATCACTCTGAGGCAGGGGGGAAGGCACAGCCTTGACCCTCCTGTTCTTCTTCTTGGTAGGTGCTTGGTCCATTGTTCCAGGATCCAAGACCTGAGGTTCAGTGAGGCACTTTTTGGCCTGTGACCTGGTCACAGCAAGGACATGTGATGATATACCTAACATCTCTGCATGAGTCCTGTACTCCACTTCTGACCATAGAGAACTCTCTAGGTCATTGCCCAACAAACATTCTACTGGGAGGTCTGCACTAACCACAACCCTTTTGAGGCCAGTTACCCCTCCCCATGAGAAGTTAACAACTGCCACACTATGTGAAGTAGTGGCATTGCTGGCATTGGTCACCAGGTAGTTCTCACCTGGTATGTACTGTCCAGGGTCCACAAAGCCTGGTGTCACCATAGTGACACTGGCACATGTGTCCCTGTAGGCTTGAGCCACTTTGTCATTAATTAAAGGAGTCTGTCTGTACTTGCCCAGGTTACTGGGGCTCACAGTCAGGGACAAATCAATGTCCCCATCACAGATCAAGACTGCCTGTGTCAGGGTTCTGTCTAAGTCAGAATCTCCTTCAGTTCCCATAGTGATTCCCACTACACCCTTTGTCTGGGGACCAACACTGCTAACAGTAGTACTGGGAGCAGGTGCCTTAGGGGCAACAGTGTTGGGGGCTCCACCCATTTTGCAATCACTAGTCCAGTGAGTTGTATTTTTGCAATGATTGCACCAGGGTTTATTTTGACCTTCTTTCTTCTTTTTGGACTGTTGTTGGGACCCACCCTCCTTAGCAGTAGTTTGGGGCCCTGTTGAAGACTTCTGGTCTTTAGGTTTCTGATCTCCACCCTTTTGGTCTGTTTTCTTCTGATCACCCCCTTGGCCCTGGTTCTGGTTCTTTTGCTTAACCCTGGTTCTGACCCATTTGTCTGCCTTCTTTCCCAATTCTTGGGGAGAGGTCAGATCAGAGTCAACCAAGTGTTGATGCAGTTGCTGGTTTTGACAGTTATTTAAAATCTGTTCTCTCATCATCAAATTATACAATCCTGTAAAATCAGATACCTTACTTCCCAGCAACCAACCCTCCAAAGCCTTAGTGGCACATTCAATGTATTCAGACCAGTCCTGAGTCTGTGTCTTTTGGGTGTCTCTGAACATTAACCTGTACTGTTCAGTGGTTAAGCCTAACCCATCAACCAGAACACTCTTCAGGACTCTGTAATTTCTGACATCCTCTTCTCTAACAGTGAGGAGTCTGTCTCTGCCTCTTCCTTCAAAGGAGAGCCAGAGGATTGCTGCCCACTGGTCTTCAGTAACCTGCTGTACTTTTCAGGCTCTCTCAAGAGCAGTTATCCATTTGTGGATATCATCCCCACTTTTGTAGGGGGGCACAACCTTAGACAGGTTCCTATTATCAAAGACCCTATCTTTGTCCTTAGGGACAATGCTGCCACCAGTGGGTATAGACCCACTCTCTCTAGGTTGCCTAGCCTTGTTCAGTTTCTCTTCCATCAGGGCTACTTCTAGCTCCTGTTTCCTGATCCTCAGCTGGGCTTCCTGCATTCTGGCCTCATGTTCCCTCCTCTAAGGGGTGGTCATCCTTTTCCTGGAGTGACCTTGAGAGCCTCTAGAGGCATGAGAAGCATTAGAGTCACCTGAGCGATTCCTTTGCCTCCCAAGCCCCTGGTTAAGTCCACTGGGGAGATCCAATGGGATGACCCCATTGTCAGTCCCCAATAGCCTTAGTTTAGCTGGGCCAAGTATAACACTTGGCACTGGGCTAGTTCTCCCTTCATCATCACTACTTTCTGTATTCTCCCCACTTTCCTCCTCTGTAGTATGGTTCTCATCTAAGGGATGGCTATTGGAAAGGGGTACTTCTGTAGCATCTTCAGAAGGGGGGCCTCCTGTTCCTGACCCTAAGGGGGCTAACTGGGAAGCTTTTTTTGAGCTCTCTCTGATTTTCATCATTTTGCAAAAGTTCTCTGAGCTCAGCAGAGGTAGGGTTCTTGGGCTGTTTAAGGCCTCTAAGAGTTGCCAAATGCCTGAGCTCATTATGGTTAAGGGTAGCAAAGATGGATGGTGCCCTCTGGGGGTCACTCTCAACAGAGATGGGTACATTGGACCCCTCTGCCCCAGCCATTGCTCTTAAGTGTGGGTGGATGTGTTGCAATCTACCTACACTTGGGTTTACCTACTAAACCTATCTAGTAGTTGTAGTCAGGGTGTGCTACTCCCTTTGCTCTACAACAACTAAGTTCAGTAGAACTTATGTATATCTAATCTTGTTTTATATGTACCTACAGGTACCTATGTGATCTTTCAATTGGTAACCAAGAGATTACAATGGTAAAACACAGCAAGCTCAAATCCAACCGCTGCTCACCAATGTGAGAAGTTGGCCTGGTATATGATGCTCACTAGTTAAAGTGATCACCTTGTACCATGCCAAGCAACCCTTATGGTGTGGTTGTAAGTCAACCTTTTCGGACTAGCTGCCCTAGTGGTAGCGTAGGCTAAGCAGTCTTTGAGGCTAAACTCGTGAAGCGTGTTAAGCCAGCTGTTTTACCAAATGCAACCCCCTTTTATACCAATGAAAGGACACCACACAGATATATATTCAAAATATATATGTATTTATTTCTCAAAGTAACCCCTAGTCTCTTTATGAGCACAGGAGCACAAATCGTCAAACAAGATTATCACAGAATACACAGAAGTTGCACTTTATATGGATAGGCCCTGGTGGCCACTCAAACCATATACTAAAATAGTGGTATAAGTACCACGAACAGAAAAGGGAAAAGGCCTAGGGCCTCTAGAATCGCTGGGCCTACAAGGAGCTAACGTCAGTTAGTGACCAGGAGGTCCACGGGTGGCGTGTGCAGAGCAAATAGTCACACGCGTGCTCCCATAGGTTTCAATGGGTGCGTAAAAAGTACAAAGTTACTGCAAAGAGGATCTTCCGGATGGACTAGGAGCTCAAGATTTGGAACACAGGCACTAGAGATGTAATACTACACTTGGGCACAGGTGTGCCAGCTTTACCTCACCCACAGGAAGCGGGTGCATAGGCCTCGAAGTGCGTCGGGTTTCTTCTATCTGTTCCGTGGAGCCTGAAGACAAAGATGCTGCAGGCGGTCGGTCCGGGAGAGATGCAGTGGATCCAAGAGTGGATCGGAGATGTTGAAGACCTGTAAGCAGAGGGGACAGTGTTCACAGTCACTAGCCAGTGACCAGCGTGGCACCAGGTGGGTACCAGGCAATGTCGGGTGCAAACAGGAAGAAAGGTGTAGCTTGTCTCTGCAGCCACGTGGTCCCTGGAGGTCGACGACATCCAGGCGTCAGTTCACGAGCTGTCCCACGCAGGCTCTCGGTGACGGCAGTGTCGGCGACTTGATCGAAGCAAACAAGCCTTGGCAAAAGCAATTGTTGTAGGAGATGAAATAAGCTGATGGTTCTGACCAGCAAGGTCAGAAGGACTGCTCCTTTGGAGGGGAGCAAGGGCCAGTCTGGAGCAACCAGAACAGCGGTGTATTTCTTGAAGTTCGTCGCCAAGATGGCTACTAGCCAGCGGGCCAGCAACCAGTTAGGCGCGTCGAGTGGCAAAATGCAGAAGGGCCCCACGCAGATCGTGGAGATGCTGGAGGGCTCACCTTTGGTGCAGATGCTGCTTGGGTGTGGGGCTTCTCAGATCCCAAAACACAACTTGGAGGGAGCCTCGGTTGTTGCACTTGTCAGCTTGTCGTAGTCGTTCCAAGATGGCTGGCTCCACGTGTCTCGGTGCCTCCACGGGTCTCCTCTTTTCAGGGACTGTGGATCGGGCGGTGAGAGGTCTGGAGGTCCAGGTCTTGTCAGTCTCTGGGCTCGGGCTCCGGCGGGAGGCGGCGGCAAAGCAGATGTTGATTCGCTGGATGGTGCTTGCGTTAGCAAGGTGGTCACTCCCTGACCACAGGGGAGATTGGCTTCAGTCCTCTGTGCAGCAGAGCGTCGAAGTTCCCGTCTTCTTCTTAGTGTTAAGTTGATTCCAGGATGTCTGAAGTCCTAGGACACAGCTCCTACCTTTAAGCGGATTCTAGGGGCCGGACTACCTGCTAGGTCCCTCCCTATGGGTGGGACCAGGAAGGGGGGTGGTTACACCCCCAATCCTTTGTCCAGCTCGCCCCAGGCCCGGGACTGGTGTGCCCCAGAACCGGTTTGAACTGGCATATGCACCGAGGCTCCTTGTGAGCCACAGGCATGTCTGGTTTCTTTCAAGCCCTACCTGATCAATACACAAAATCCTGTCTGGGGTGGTGCACGCACCTCCCCTGGCAGGAAACCCTTTGTCCACACCTCCCAAGCTGGAAGGACTCCCAGCAGCAGGAGGGCAGACTTGTGTCTGTGGTGGCAGCATCCATTTTGTGGAGCTGAGGCTATGTCTGATTTTACTCGGGTTTCAGGTACTGTACATGTCGTGTCCCTCTAGAAGGGTGGAATGCTAACCCCGTCACCAGAATTGGCGAGGGGTTAGTATTCCAATTCGTATGACACCTTACTCGAGATGTTTTGATAAAGCCAAACCAAAGATAGCATTTAACCGCGAGGTTCATAATGCACTTAAGAGTATATGGTATGACGATATCTGGAAACAGTAGAAGGAAGTTGTTCCGACCACTGCAGACAGGCTCAGCTCATGCCAGAGCACCATCTCACATGGAACCAAGCACTCTGCCTTCAGGATTGTTAAGGCCTGCCATAGGAGTGACTTATAGGTTACCAGGTGTCCCATTTAAGGTTAGGTATAGGTATACTACACCTAAGTAAGAGGTGATTACACCAACTTACCCCAGCTGAGTGATCAGCCAGTTGTGTCAGATTGTTAGGCCAAGCCTGGGGTGGCATAATACATGCTTCAGCCCTTGGCAGGCCTTGGGTACACCAATGCCCTGGGTACCTAGTGTACACTGGTACAGGGGCTGACAGGGTGATCCACTTCCAATTGGTTATGCACCTAGGGTGCATAGTTTTAATTTAGTAGAGAGAACAGCAGGCTGGGGGTCTGATTGGCAGGCCCACAGCCTCAATATGTCAAAAACCAGTGAAGCAAAAAGCAAAAATTTGGGGTGACCATAGGATAGCAGACCCTACTCTCCTACACAGGGGCTGACAGCGTGATCCACTTCCAATTGGTTATGCACCTAGGGTGCATAGTTTTAATTTAGTAGAGAGAACAGCAGGCTGGGGGTCTGATTGGCAGGCCCACAGCCTCAATATGTCAAAAACCAGTGAAGCAAAAAGCAAAAATTTGGGGTGACCATAGGATAGCAGACCCTACTCTCCTACACAACCCCCCCCAAACGCTGGGACATTAAACTAGCCTTGACCAGTCTCGTCTTCATGTCCTAAGTGGAAGTGCCTGGAGAGACCATCTGCATTCCCATGGTCAGTACCTGGCCGGTGCTCCACTGTAAAGTCCATCCCCTGTAGGGAAATGGACCACCTAAGCAGTTTGGGGTTTTCACCCTTCATCTGATTTAGCCACAAGAGGGGCTTATGGTCGGTGTGAATCTTGAAGTGAGTGCCAAACAAGTATGGCCTCAGCTTCTTCAGGGCCCACACCACAGCAAAGGCCTCCCTCTCAATAGCTGACCAATTCTTCTCTCTGGGGGTCAACCTTCTGCTAATAAAAGCAATGGGTTGGTCTTGACCATCTACATTAAGTTGTGACAGCACAGCTCCCACACCCAACTCAGAAGCATCTGTTTGGACAATAAACTCTTTGGAGTAGTCAGGACTTTTCAGGATAGGTGCAGAGCACATGGCCTCCTTCAGGTCATCAAATGCCTTTTGACAGCTTACTGTCCACTGAACCTTTTTGGGCATCTTCTTGGATGTCAGATCATTAAGAGGAGTCACAATGGACCCATAGTTCTTAACAAACTTCCTGTAGTACCCAGTCAAGCCCAAGAAAGCTCGAACTTGAGTCTGGGTGGTTGGAGGGGACCAGTCCTTGATGGATTGTATCTTACTCTCCAGTGGTTGAACTTGGCCTCCACCTACAAGGTGGCCCAAATATACAACCTTACTCTGCCCTATCTGGCACTTAGTAGCCTTGATAGTGAGGCCTGCCCTTTGCAGAGCCTCAAGAGCCTTCTTCAGGTGGATCAGGTGATCCTCCCAGGTGGAGCTAAAGACAGCAATGTCATCAAGATATGCTGCGCAAAAGTCATCCAACCCAGTAAGGACTTGGTTCACCAGCCTTTGGAAGGTGGCAGGTGCATTCTTCAGACCAAAGGGCATCACCACAAACTGGTAGTGCCCACCTGGGGTTGAGAATGCTGTTTTGGCCTTAGACTCCTCAGCGAATCTGATTTGCCAATAGCCAGCTGTCAAGTCAAATGTGCTCAAAAACTTTGCAGAAGCTAGTTTGTCTATGAGCTCATCTGCCCTTGGAATAGGGTGTGCATCTGTCCTGGTGACAGCATTGAGACCTCTGTAATCCACACAGAACCTCATCTCTCTCTTGCCATCTTTGGTGTGAGGTTTGGGGACCAGAACCACTGGGCTAGCCCAGGGGCTCTCTGAGGGTTCAATGACACCTAATTCCAGCATTTTATGTACCTCAGTCTTTATACAGTCCCTGACGTGGTCAGGTTGTCTGTAAAGCTTGTTCTTTACAGGCAGACTGTCACCAGTGTCCACCACATGGGTACACCAGTCAGTTTGACTAGGTATCAAGGAAAACATATGTGAAAATGATTGTAGAACCTGTCTACATTCAGTCTGCTGATGGGCAGTGAGGTTGCCTCCAAGGGTCACTCCTTCAACTGAGCCATCTTCAGGGTTCTGAGACAACAGGTCTGGGAGAGGGTCTCTCTCTTTCTCCTGTCCCTCATCTGTAGCCATGAGCAAGCCCATGTCTGCCCTGTCAACATATGCTTTAAGCCTGTTAACATGGAGTACCCTGTGGGGACTCCTGGGAGTTCCTAGGTCTACCAAGTAGGTGACCTCTCCCTTCTTTTCCAGGATTGTATGGGGTCCAGACCATTTGTCTTGGAGTGCTGCTGGGGCCACTGGCTCCAACACCCATACCTTCTGTCCTGGCTGAAACTCAACCAAGACAGCCTTTTGGTCATGCCAAGCTTTCTGTAAGGCCTGGCTTGCCTCAAGGTTTTTTGATGCCTTCTCCATATACTCAGCCATCCTGGAGCGGAGACCAAGTACATAGTCCACTATGTCTTGCTTAGGCTTTTTGAGAGGTAACTCCCATCCTTCCTTCACCAAACACAGTGGGCCTCTTACAGGGTGCCCAAACAACAATTCAAAGGGGCTGTAGCCAACTCCTTTTTGTGGGACCTCTCTGTAAGCAAACAGAAGGCAGGGTAGAAGGATGTCCCATCTTCGCCTGAGCTTTTCAGGTAATCCTTTGATCATACCCTTTAGGGTCTTGTTGAATCTCTCAACAAGCCCATTGCATTATGTGTGATAAGGGGTGGTGAACTTGTAGTTGACACCACATTCCTTCCACATAGCTGTCAAGTATCCTGACATAAAATTGGTACCTCTGTGTAGGAAGGTGGATATCTGACTATGGTTACCCCCAAATTTTTGCCTAGTGTCTAGCTGGGTTTTCGACTTAGTTGGCCTGAGATCCTGCCATTCAGGCTCTCAGGCTATCTGCTCTCTCTGTAAAATGGACTCCATGTACCCTAGGTACATACCCAATTGGTTGGATCACCCTGTCAGCCCCTGTACCAGTGTACACTAGGTACCCAGGGCATTGGTGTATCCAAGGCCTGCCAGGGGCTGAAGCATGTATTATGCCACCCCAGGCTTGGCCTAACAATCTGACACAACTGGCTGATCACTCAGCTGGGGTAAGTTGGTGTAATCACCTCTTACTTAGGTGTAGTATACCTATACCTAAACTTAAATGGGACACCTGGTAACCTATAAGTCACTCCTATGGCAGGCCTTAACAATCCTGAAGGCAGAGTGCTTGGTTCCATGTGAGATGGTGCTCTGGCATGAGCTGAGCCTGTCTGCAGTGGTCGGAACAACTTCCTTCTACTGTTTCCAGATATCGTCATACCATATACTCTTAAGTGCATTATGAACCTCGCGGTTAAATGCTATCTTTGGTTTGGCTTTATCAAAACATGTCGAGTAAGGTGTCATACGAATTGGAATACTAACCCCTCGCCAATTCTGGCGACGGGGTTAGCATTCCACCCTTCTAGAGGGACACGACATGTACAGTGCCTGAAACCCGGGTAAAATCAGACATAGCCTCAGCTCCACAAAATGGATGCTGCCACCACAGACACAAGTCTGCCCTCCTGCTGCTGGGAGTCCTTCCAGCTTGGGAGGTGTGGACAAAGGGTTTCCTGCCAGGGGAGGTGCATGCACCACCCCAGACAGGATTTTGTGTATTGGTCAGGTAGGGCTTGAAAGAAACCAGACATGCCTGTGGCTCACAAGGAGCCTCGGGGCATATGCCAGTTCAAACCGGTCCTGGGGCACACCAGTCCCGGGCCTGGGGCGAGCTGGACAAAGGATTGGGGGTGTAACCACCCCCCTTCCTGGTCCCACCCATAGGGAGGGACCTAGCAGGTAGTCCGGCCCCTAGAATCCGCTTAAAGGTAGGAGCTGTGTCCTAAGACTTCAGACATCCTGGAATCAACTTGAAACTAAGAAGAAGACGGGAACTTCGACATTCTGCTGCACAGAAGACTGAAGAAAATCTCCCCTGTGGTCAGGGAGTGACCACCTTGCTAACGCAAGCACCATCCAGCGAATCACCGTCTGCTTTGCCGCCGCCTCCCGCCGGAGCCCGAGCCCAGAGACTGACAAGACCTGGACCTCCAGACCTCTCACCGCCCGATCCACAGTCCCTGAAAAGAGGAGACCCGTGGAGGCACCGAGACACGTGGAGCCAGCCATCTTGGAACGACTACGACAAGCTGACCAGTGCAACAACCGAGGCTCCCTCCAAGTTGTGCTTTGGGTCCTGAGAAGCCCAACCCTCGAGCAGCATCTGCACCAAAGGTGAGCCCTCCAGCATCTCCACGATCTGCGTGGGGCCCTTCTGCATTTTGCCACTCGACGCGCCTAACCGGTTGCTGGCCCGCTGGCTAGTGGCCATTTTGGCGACGAAATCTACGACAAACACCGCTGGTCTGGTTGCTCCAGACTGGCCCTTGCTCCCCTCCAAAGGAGCAATCCCTCTGACCTTGCTGGTCAGAACCAACAGCTGATTTCCGAATCCTCCTGCAATTGCTTTTGCCAAGGCTTGTTTGCTTCGATCAAGTCGCCGACACCGCCGACAGCGAGAGCCTGCGTGGGACAGCTCGTGAGCCGACTCCTGGACGTCGTCGACCTTCAGGGACCACGTGGCTGCGGAGACAAGCTACCCCTCATCACCTGTTTGCACCCGACATCGCCTGGTACCCACCTGGTGCCACGCTGGTCACTGGTTAGTGACTGTGAACACTGTCCCCTCTGCTTACAGGTCTTCAACATCTCCGATCCACTCTTGGATCCACTGCATCTCTTCCCGACCGACCGCCTGCAGCATCTTTGTCCCAGGCTCAACGGAACAGATAGAAGAAAACCGACGCACTTTGAGGCCTATGCACCCGCTTCCTGTGGGTGAGGTAAAGCTGGCACTCCGGTGCCCATGTGTAGTAATACATCTCTAGTGCCTGTGTTCCAAATCTTAAGTTCCTAGGTCATCCGGAAGATTCCTTTTGCAGTAACTTTGTACTTTTTACGCACCCATTGAAACCTATGGGAGCCCGCGTGTGACTATTTGCTCTGCACACGCCACCCGTGGACCTCCTGGTCACTAACTGACGTTAGCTCCTTGTAGGCCCAGCGATTCTAGAGGCCCTAGGCCTTTTCCCTTTTCTGTTCGTGGTACTTATACCACTATTTTAGTATATGGTTTGAGTGGCCACCAGGGCCTATCCATATAACGTGCAACTTCTGTGTATTCTGTGATAATCTTGTTTGACGATTTGTGCTCCTGTGCTCATAAAGAGACTAGGGGTTACTTTGATAAATAAATACATATATATTTTGAATATATATCTGTGTGGTGTCCTTTCATTGGTATAAAAGGGGGTTACTATTGGTAAAACAGCTTGCTTAACACGCATCACGAGTTTAGCCTCAAAGACTGCTTAGCCTACGCTACCACTAGGGCAGCTAGTCCAAAAAGGTTGACTTACAACCACACCATAAGGGTTGCTTGGCATGGTACAAGGTGGTCACTAGAACTAGTGAACAGCATATACCAGGCCAACTTCTCACATTGGTGAGCAGCGGTTGGATTTGAGCTTGCTGTGTTTTACCATTGTAATCTCTTGGTTACCAATTGAAAGATCACATAGGTACCTGTAGGTACATATAAAACAAGATTAGATATACCTAAGTTCTACTGAACTTAGTTGTTGTAGAGCAAAGGGAGTAGCACACCCTGACTACAACTACTAGATAGGTTTAGTAGGTAAACCCAAGTGTAGGTAGATTGCAACACATCCACCCACACTTAAGAGCAATGGCTGGGGCAGAGGGGTCCACTGTACCCATCTCTGTTGAGAGTGACCCCCCGAGGGCACCATCCATCTATGCTACCCTTAATCAGAATGAGCTCAGGCATTTGGCAACTCTTAGAGGCCTTAAACAGCCCAAGAACCCAAACTCTGCTGAGCTCAGAGAGCTCTTACAGAATGATGAGAATCAGAGAGCACTCAAGAAAGCTTCCCAGTTAGCCCCCTTAGGGACAGGAACAGGAGGCCCCCCTTCTAAAGATGCCACTGAAGTACCCCTTCCCAATAGTCACCCCTTAGATGGGATGCCTACTACAGGGGAGGAAAGTGGTGAGGATACAGAAAGTAGTGATGATGAAGGGAGAACTAGCCCAGTGCCAAGTATTATACTTGGCCCAGCTAAACTAAGGCTATTGGGGACTGACAATGGGTTCACCCCATTGGATCTCCCCAGTGGACTTAACACAGGGCTTGGGAGGCAAAGGAATCGCTCAGGTGACTCCAATGCTTCTCATGGCTCTAGAGGCTCTCAAGGTCACTCCAGGAAAAGGATGACCACCCCTCAGAGGAGGGAACATGAGGCCAGAATGCAGGAAGCCCAGCTGAGGATCAGGAAGCAGGAGCTAGAAGTAGCCCTGATGGAAGAAAAACTGAGCAAGGCTAGGCAGCATAGAGAGAGTGGGTCTATACCCACTGGTGGCAGCAATGTCCCTAGGGACAAAGATAGGGTCTTTGACAATAGGAACCTGTCCAAGATTGTGCCCCCCTACAAAAGTGGGGATGACATCCACAAATGGATGACTGCTCTTGAGAGAGCCTGCAAAGTGCAGCAGGTTCCTGAAGACCAGTGGGCAGCAATCTTATGGCTCTCCTTTGAGGGGAGAGGCAGAGATAGACTCCTCACTGTTAGAGAAGAGGATGTCAGAAATTACAGAGTCCTGAAGAGTGTCCTAGTTGATGGGTTAGGCTTAACCACTGAACAGTACAGGTTAATGTTCAGAGACACCCAGAAGACACAGACTCAGGACTGGTCTGAATATGTGGAATGTGCCACTAAGGCTTTGGAGGGTTGGTTGCTGGGAAGTAAGGTGTCTGATTATACAGGATTGTACAATTTGATGATGAGAGAGCAGATTTTAAGTAATTGTCAAAACCAGCTTCTCCATCAACACCTGGTAGACTCAGATTTGACCTCTCCCCAAGAATTGGGAAAGAGGGCAGATAAATGGGTCAGGACCAGGATCAGGCCTAAAAACCAGGGTGGTGACCAAAAGAAAGATACCACCAAGCCTCAAGAGAAGGGTGGGGATAAAGAAAAAGAGAAACCTTCCTCAGGGCCCCAAAACTCCACACAGGGTGGTGGGTCCCAAGCTCCCTCCTCTACCACAGCTAAAAAGCCCTACTGCCATGAGTGTAAAACTCCTGGGCATTGGAAAACTGACAGCGGTTGCCCAAGGGCTAAAAACAAAACTGTTCCTCCAATTACTCCTGTCACACCACCTATTACTGTCAGCAGTAATCCCCCAGGTGGTGGGAGTGCCCCCAGAAATCTGGGTGGGTTTACTTGGGGAACACAGGGGGACCCTGGCTTAGCCAATTCCCCTACAGCAACCACTCTTGTCTGTGATGGTGGCATGGGGTTTGCCAACTTCACTGCCTGTCCCAACACTTTGGGTAGGTACAGACAGGAGCCCTACATCAATGGTACAAAAGCTGAGGCCTACAGAGACACTGGGGCTAGCATCACAATGGTGGCCCATTGGCTAGTTCCCTCTGAGCAGCTTTTGCCCGGTTTCTCCTACCAGGTGACTAACATTGATGGCAAACAGAACAGTCATCCCATGGCAGAGGTATGTCTCAGCTGGGGAGGGGTCACTGGCCCTAAAAGGGTAGCAGTGTCCCCAACCTTGCCTGTAGACTGCTTACTGGGGAATGACTTAGAACTCTCAGCTTGGGCTGGAGTTGAACAAGACACCCATTCTAAAATGGTAGGCCTTTCACAAAAGGGTAGGGGGGTTGTGCCATTCACAACCCCTGTCCAAATAGATTTCCTCCCTGAAAAGGTTGGAAGGGCAGTGGTAGCCACAGCCCAGGCACAGACAGACTTCCCTGTAGGGACTGGCAGAGCTGTGACAGTCACAGCTCAAACACAAACTGAGTGCCCCCCTGAAAAGGTTGGCAAGGCTGTAATGGTCTCAGCCTATACTCAGACTGACATAGGTGTAGTGAAGCCTGAAACAATGGATCACTCCACACAAACTGAGAGTAGTGGGGAGGAAGAAAAGTCTCCCTCTCCCCAGACATTAGGAAAAGGTCAGCCTCCTCAGGGATCTGACCTCACCCCTTGTGAAGAAACTGCCCCAGAGGTAGCCAGGCCTGGCCTGGCAGAGCCTCTGATGTCAGTGGCCCCTTCCAAGGTGGGATCCAGTCTGGTGCAGGTAGCCTGCCTCTCTCTACCCTGCCTCAGTCAGCCCAGGGCTGCAGAGGTCAGGGAGGCCAGTGGACCCCCAGAGGGCCCCTGTCCACAAGAACCCCCCCATCAAAAGAATGAGGATTGCCTGGCTAGTCGCCCTAGTCAGGTGATGGGTAAAAACATTCCTGAGGGATCTCCTTTACAGGTAGTTAGGGACCTCCCCCAGGGGGATTCTGTTGGGCACAGGCAAACATGGGACCTTAGGGCCCCAAACCTGACCTGTCCCTCCAGTAAGCCCACAAAAGGGACCCAGCCTCCAGCTTTAGGTAGCCAGAGGCTGACCCTGAGAGCACAGTGCAACTCAGTTAAAGAAAGAAAGGCATCCATGGTGGAGGATGATTGGAGGAAGCTGAGGCCTCACTTTGAGGACACTCACTTCAGTACTCCATCTCAACACCAGCCTTTTACTTTGCCAAGACACACCACAGGTAGAGATTCCCTATGGTGGAGACCCTCTGATACCCTTAGGGTGAGGGATTGCTTAGTGGACCATGAGACAGGGGGTAACCATGCCAGTGCTGGTTCCTCCTTATATGGCCACTTGGGCAATATAGGCTTACCTGGTCAAGGTCAGCCTTATCTCCCTTCGTTTGGGGGGGGGTTGTGTAGGAAGGTGGATATCTGACTATGGTTACCCCCAAATTTTTGCCTAGTGTCTAGCTGGGTTTTCGACTTAGTTGGCCTGAGATCCTGCCATTCAGGCTCTCAGGCTATCTGCTCTCTCTGTAAAATGGACTCCATGTACCCTAGGTACATACCCAATTGGTTGGATCACCCTGTCAGCCCCTGTACCAGTGTACACTAGGTACCCAGGGCATTGGTGTATCCAAGGCCTGCCAGGGGCTGAAGCATGTATTATGCCACCCCAGGCTTGGCCTAACAATCTGACACAACTGGCTGATCACTCAGCTGGGGTAAGTTGGTGTAATCACCTCTTACTTAGGTGTAGTATACCTATACCTAAACTTAAATGGGACACCTGGTAACCTATAAGTCACTCCTATGGCAGGCCTTAACAATCCTGAAGGCAGAGTGCTTGGTTCCATGTGAGATGGTGCTCTGGCATGAGCTGAGCCTGTCTGCAGTGGTCGGAACAACTTCCTTCTACTGTTTCCAGATATCGTCATACCATATACTCTTAAGTGCATTATGAACCTCGCGGTTAAATGCTATCTTTGGTTTGGCTTTATCAAAACATGTCGAGTAAGGTGTCATACGAATTGGAATACTAACCCCTCGCCAATTCTGGCGACGGGGTTAGCATTCCACCCTTCTAGAGGGACACGACATGTACAGTGCCTGAAACCCGGGTAAAATCAGACATAGCCTCAGCTCCACAAAATGGATGCTGCCACCACAGACACAAGTCTGCCCTCCTGCTGCTGGGAGTCCTTCCAGCTTGGGAGGTGTGGACAAAGGGTTTCCTGCCAGGGGAGGTGCATGCACCACCCCAGACAGGATTTTGTGTATTGGTCAGGTAGGGCTTGAAAGAAACCAGACATGCCTGTGGCTCACAAGGAGCCTCGGGGCATATGCCAGTTCAAACCGGTCCTGGGGCACACCAGTCCCGGGCCTGGGGCGAGCTGGACAAAGGATTGGGGGTGTAACCACCCCCCTTCCTGGTCCCACCCATAGGGAGGGACCTAGCAGGTAGTCCGGCCCCTAGAATCCGCTTAAAGGTAGGAGCTGTGTCCTAAGACTTCAGACATCCTGGAATCAACTTGAAACTAAGAAGAAGACGGGAACTTCGACATTCTGCTGCACAGAAGACTGAAGAAAATCTCCCCTGTGGTCAGGGAGTGACCACCTTGCTAACGCAAGCACCATCCAGCGAATCACCGTCTGCTTTGCCGCCGCCTCCCGCCGGAGCCCGAGCCCAGAGACTGACAAGACCTGGACCTCCAGACCTCTCACCGCCCGATCCACAGTCCCTGAAAAGAGGAGACCCGTGGAGGCACCGAGACACGTGGAGCCAGCCATCTTGGAACGACTACGACAAGCTGACCAGTGCAACAACCGAGGCTCCCTCCAAGTTGTGCTTTGGGTCCTGAGAAGCCCAACCCTCGAGCAGCATCTGCACCAAAGGTGAGCCCTCCAGCATCTCCACGATCTGCGTGGGGCCCTTCTGCATTTTGCCACTCGACGCGCCTAACCGGTTGCTGGCCCGCTGGCTAGTGGCCATTTTGGCGACGAAATCTACGACAAACACCGCTGGTCTGGTTGCTCCAGACTGGCCCTTGCTCCCCTCCAAAGGAGCAATCCCTCTGACCTTGCTGGTCAGAACCAACAGCTGATTTCCGAATCCTCCTGCAATTGCTTTTGCCAAGGCTTGTTTGCTTCGATCAAGTCGCCGACACCGCCGACAGCGAGAGCCTGCGTGGGACAGCTCGTGAGCCGACTCCTGGACGTCGTCGACCTTCAGGGACCACGTGGCTGCGGAGACAAGCTACCCCTCATCACCTGTTTGCACCCGACATCGCCTGGTACCCACCTGGTGCCACGCTGGTCACTGGCTAGTGACTGTGAACACTGTCCCCTCTGCTTACAGGTCTTCAACATCTCCGATCCACTCTTGGATCCACTGCATCTCTTCCCGACCGACCGCCTGCAGCATCTTTGTCCCAGGCTCAACGGAACAGATAGAAGAAAACCGACGCACTTTGAGGCCTATGCACCCGCTTCCTGTGGGTGAGGTAAAGCTGGCACTCCGGTGCCCATGTGTAGTAATACATCTCTAGTGCCTGTGTTCCAAATCTTAAGTTCCTAGGTCATCCGGAAGATTCCTTTTGCAGTAACTTTGTACTTTTTACGCACCCATTGAAACCTATGGGAGCCCGCGTGTGACTATTTGCTCTGCACACGCCACCCGTGGACCTCCTGGTCACTAACTGACGTTAGCTCCTTGTAGGCCCAGCGATTCTAGAGGCCCTAGGCCTTTTCCCTTTTCTGTTCGTGGTACTTATACCACTATTTTAGTATATGGTTTGAGTGGCCACCAGGGCCTATCCATATAACGTGCAACTTCTGTGTATTCTGTGATAATCTTGTTTGACGATTTGTGCTCCTGTGCTCATAAAGAGACTAGGGGTTACTTTGATAAATAAATACATATATATTTTGAATATATATCTGTGTGGTGTCCTTTCATTGGTATAAAAGGGGGTTACTATTGGTAAAACAGCTTGCTTAACACGCATCACGAGTTTAGCCTCAAAGACTGCTTAGCCTACGCTACCACTAGGGCAGCTAGTCCAAAAAGGTTGACTTACAACCACACCATAAGGGTTGCTTGGCATGGTACAAGGTGGTCACTAGAACTAGTGAACAGCATATACCAGGCCAACTTCTCACACTCTGTCAGATACTACCTCCTTAGGAAACCCCACTCTGGAGAATACTCCCAGCAGGGCCCTGGCCACAACAGGTGCTGTAGTGGTCCTAAGGGGAATTGCCTCTGGATACCTGGTGGCATGATCCACTACCACCAGTATAAATCTGTGCCCAGATGCAGTGGGAGGATCCATGGGACCCACTATATCTATTCCCACTCTTTCAAAGGGGACCCCCACCACAGGTAGTGGTATCAGGGGGGCCTTTGTTGTGCCACCTGATTTGCCACTGGCTTGGCAGGTCACACAGGAGCGACAAAACTCCTTTGTATCTTCATTCATATGAGGCCAGTGAAAGTGAGGGACAAGCCTGTCCCAAGTCTTGTTCTGGCCTAAGTGTCCTGCTAAAGGAATATCATGGGCCAAGGTAAGAAGGAAGCCCCTAAATTGCAGAGGTATAACCAACCTCCTGGTAGCACCAGGCTTGGGGTCTCTAGCCTCTGAATAAAGGAGCCCTTCATCCCAATACACTTTATGGGTACCTTGAGCATTCCCAGCAGCCTCAGCAGCAGCCAGCTGTCTGAGGGGTTCAAGAGAGGGACAGGATAACTGAGCCTGCCTCAAGTCAGCCCTTGAAGGTCCCCCTGTCCCCAGAAACTCAACCTGATCAGGTTCAAGCTCTTCAGGGACAGTTCCTTCAGGGTCCTCTAGATCAGCTTCCTGGGAAGGCTGATCATCGCTCTGAGGCAGGGGGGAAGGCACAGCCTTGACCCTCCTGTTCTTCTTCTTGGTAGGTGCTTGGTCCATTGTTCCAGGATCCAAGACCTGAGGTTCAGTGAGGCACTTTTTGGCCTGTGACCTGGTCACAGCAAGGACATGTGATGATATACCTAACATCTCTGCATGAGTCCTTGTAGGAGAGTAGGGTCTGCTATCCTATGGTCACCCCAAATGTTTGCTTTTTGCTTCACTGGTTTTTGACATATTGAGGCTGTGGGCCTGCCAATCAGACCCCCAGCCTGCTGTTCTCTCTACTAAATTAAAACTATGCACCCTAGGTGCATAACCAATTGGAAGTGGATCACCCTGTCAGCCCCTGTACCAGTGTACACTAGGTACCCAGGGCATTGGTGTACCCAAGGCATGCCAGGGGCTGAAGCATGTATTATGCCACCCCAGGCTTGGCCTAACAATCTGACACAACTGGCTGATCACTCAGCTGGGGTAAGTTGGTGTAATCACCTCTTACTTAGGTGTAGTATACCTATACCTAACCTTAAATGGGACACCTGGTAACCTCTAAGTCACTCCTATGGCAGGCCTTAACAATCCTGAAGGCAGAGTGCTTGGTTCCATGTGAGATGGTGCTCTGGCATGAGCTGAGCCTGTCTGCAGTAGTCGGAACAACTTCCTTCTACTGTTTCCAGATATCGTCATACCATATACTCTTAAGTGCATTATGAACCTCGCGGTTAAATGCTAACTTTGGTTTGGCTTTATCAAAACATGTCGAGTAAGGTGTCATACGAATTGGAATACTAACCCCTCGCCAATTCTGGCGACGGGGTTAGCATTCCACCCTTCTAGAGGGACACGACATGTACAGTGCCTGAAACCCGGGTAAAATCAGACATAGCCTCAGCTCCACAAAATGGATGCTGCCACCACAGACACAAGTCTGCCCTCCTGCTGCTGGGAGTCCTTCCAGCTTGGGAGGTGTGGACAAAGGGTTTCCTGCCAGGGGAGGTGCGTGCACCACCCCAGACAGGATTTTGTGTATTGGTCAGGTAGGGCTTGAAAGAAACCAGACATGCCTGGGGCTCACAAGGAGCCTCGGTGCATATGCCAGTTCAAACCGGTCCTGGGGCACACCAGTCCCGGGCCTGGGGTGAGCTGGACAAAGGATTGGGGGTGTAACCACCCCCCTTCCTGGTCCCACCCATAGGGAGGGAGCTAGCAGGTAGTCCGGCCCCTAGAATCCGCTTAAAGGTAGGAGCTGTGTCCTAAGACTTCAGACATCCTGGAATCAACTTAACACTAAGAAGAAGACGGGAACTTCGACGCTCTGCTGCACAGAGGACTGAAGCCAATCTCCCCTGTGGTCAGGGAGTGACCACCTTGCTAACGCAAGCACCATCCAGCGAATCAACGTCTGCTTTGCCGCCGCCTCCCGCCGGAGCCCGAGCCCAGAGACTGACAAGACCTGGACCTCCAGACCTCTCACCGCCCGATCCACAGTCCCTGAAATGAGGAGACCCGTGGAGGCACCGAGACACGTGGAGCCAGCCATCTTGGAACGACTACTACAAGCTGACAAGTGCAACAACCGAGGCTCCCTCCAAGTTGTGCTTTGGGATCTGAGAATCCCAACACCCGAGCAGCATCTGCACCAAAGGTGAGCCCTCCAGCATCTCCACGATCTGCGTGGGGCCCTTCTGCATTTTGCCACTCGACGCGCCCAACCGGTTGCTGGCCCGCTGGCTAGTAGCCATCTTGGCGACGAACTTCAAGAAATACACCACTGGTCTGGTTGCTCCAGACTGGCCCTTGCTCCCCTCCAAAGGAGCAGTCCTTCTGACCTTGCTGGTCAGAACCATCAGCTTATTCCTTTTCCTACAACAACTGCTTTTGCCAAGGCTTGTTTGCATCGATCAAGTCGCCGACACCGCCGACAGCGAGAGCCTGCGTGGGACAGCTCGTGACTTGACTCCTGGACGTCGTCGACCTCCAGGGACCACGTGGCTGCAGAGACAAGCCACCCCTTTCTTCCTGTTTGCACCCGACATTGCCTGGTACCCACCTGGTGCCACGCTGGTCACTGGCTAGTGACTGTGAACACTGTCCCCTCTGCTTACATGTCTTCAACATCTCCGATCCACTCTTGGATCCACTGCATCTCTCCCGGACCGACCGCCTGCAGCATCTTTGTCTTCAAGCTCCACGGAACAGATAGAAGAAACCCGACGCACTTCGAGGCCTATGCACCCGCTTCCTGTGGGTGAGGTAAAGCTGGCACACCTGTGCCCAAGTGTAGTATTACATCTCTAGTGCCTGTGTTCCAAATCTTGAGTTCCTAGTCCATCCGGAAGATCCTCTTTGCAGTAACTTTGTACTTTTTACGCACCCATTGAAACCCATGGGAGCACGCGTGTGACTATTTGCTCTGCACACGCCACCCGTGGACCTCCTGGTCACTAACTGACGTTAGCTCCTTGTAGGCCCAGCGATTCTAGAGGCCCTAGGCCTTTTCCCTTTTCTGTTCGTGGTACTTATACCACTATTTTAGTATATGGTTCGAGTGGCCACCAGGGCCTATCCATATAAAGTGCAACTTCTGTGTATTCTGTGATAATCTTGTTTGACGATTTGTGCTCCTGTGCTCATAAAGAGACTAGGGGTTACTTTGAGAAATAAATACATATATATTTTGAATATATATCGGTGTGGTGTCCTTTCATTGGTATAAAAGGGGGTTGCATTTGGTAAAACAGCTGGCTTAACACGCTTCACGAGTTTAGCCTCAAAGCCTGCTTAGCCTACGCTACCACTAGGGCAGCTAGTCCGAAAAGGTTGACTTACAACCACACCATAAGGGTTGCTTGGCATGGTACAAGGTGATCACTTTAACTAGTGAGCATCATATACCAGGCCAACTTCTCACATTGGTGAGCAGCGGTTGGATTTGAGCTTGCTGTGTTTTACCATTGTAATCTCTTGGTTACCAATTGAAAGATCACATAGGTACCTGTAGGTACATATAAAACAAGATTAGATATACATAAGTTCTACTGAACTTAGTTGTTGTAGAGCAAAGGGAGTAGCACACCCTGACTACAACTACTAGATAGGTTTAGTAGGTAAACCCAAGTGTAGGTAGATTGCAACACATCCACCCACTCTTAAGAGCAATGGCCGGGGCAGAGGGGTCCACTGTACCCATCTCTGTTGAGAGTGACCCCCAGAGGGCACCATCCAGCTTTGCTACCCTTAATCAGAATGAGCTCAGGCATTTGGCAACTCTTAGAGGCCTTAAACAGCCCAAGAACCCTAACTCTGCTGAGCTCAGAGAACTCTTACAGAATGATGAGAATCAGAGAGAACTCAAGAAAGCTTCCCAGTTAGCCCCCTTAGGGACAGGAACAGGAGGCCCCCCTTCTGAAGATGCCACAGAGGTACCCCCTTCCAATAGTCACCCCTTAGATGGGATGCCTACCACAGAGGAAGAAAGTGATGGGGATACAGATGTGAGTGGGGATGAAGGGAGAACTAGCCCAGTGCCAAGTGTTATACTTGGCCCAGCTAAACTAAGGCTATTGGGGACTGACAGTGGGTTCACCCCATTGGATCTCCCCAGTGGACTTAACACAGGGCTTGGAAGGCAAAGGAATCGCTCAGGTGACTCCAATGCTTCCCATGGCTCTAGAGGCTCTCAAGGTCACTCCAGAAGGAGACTGACCACCCCTCAGAGGAGGGAACATGAGGCCAGAATGCAGGAAGCCCAGCTGAGGATCAGGAAGCAGGAGCTAGAAGTAGCCCTGATGGAAGAAAAACTGAACAAGGCTAGGCAACCTAGAGAGAGTGGGTCTATACCCACTGGTGGCAGCATTGTCCCTAAGGACAAAGATAGGGTCTTTGATAATAGGAACCTGTCTAAGGTTGTGCCCCCCTACAAAAGTGGGGATGACATCCACAAATGGATAACTGCTCTTGAGAGAGCCTGCAAAGTACAGCAGGTTCCTGAAGACCAGTGGGCAGCAATCCTCTGGCTCTCCTTTGAAGGAAGAGGCAGAGACAGACTCCTCACTGTTAGAGAAGAGGATGTCAGAAACTACAGAGTCCTGAAGAGTGTTCTGGTAGATGGGTTAGGCTTAACCACTGAACAGTACAGGTTAATGTTCAGAGACACCCAAAAGACACAGACTCAGGACTGGTCTGAATATGTTGAATGTGCCACTAAGGCTTTGGAGGGTTGGTTGCTGGGAAGTAAGGTATCTGATTTTACAGGATTGTATAATTTGATGATGAGAGAACAGATTTTAAACAACTGTCAAAACCAGCAACTGCATCAACACTTGGTTGACTCTGATCTGACCTCTCCCCAAGAATTGGGAAAGAAGGCAGACAAATGGGTCAGAACCAGGGTTAAGCAAAAGAACCAGAACCAGGGCCAAGGGGGTGATCAGAAGAAAACAGACCAAAAGGGTGGAGATCAGAAATCTAAAGACCAGAAGTCTTCAACAGGGCCCCAAACTACTGCTAAGGAGGGTGGGTCCCAACAACAGTCCAAAAAGAAGAAAGAAGGTCAAAAGAAACCCTGGTGCAATCATTTCAAAAATACAACTCACTGGACTAGTGATTGCAAAAAGGGTGGAGCCCCCAACACTGTTGCCCCTAAGGCACCTGCTCCCAGTACTACTGTTAGCAGTGTTGGTCCCCAGACAAAGGGTGTAGTGGGAATCACTATGGGAACTGAAGGAGATTCTGACTTAGACAGAACCCTGACACAGGCAGTCTTGATCTGTGATGGGGACATTGATTTGTCCCTGACTGTGAGCCCCAGTAACCTGGGCAAGTACAGACAGACTCCTTTAATTAATGACAAAGTGGCTCAAGCCTACAGGGACACATGTGCCAGTGTCACTATGGTGACACCAGGCTTTGTGGACCCTGGACAGTGCATACCAGGTGAGAACTACCTGGTGACCAATGCCAGCAATGCCACTACTTCACACAGTGTGGCAGTTGTTAACTTCTCATGGGGAGGGGTAACTGGCCTCAAAAGGGTTGTGGTTAGTGCAGACCTCCCAGTAGAATGTTTGTTGGGCAATGACCTAGAGAGTTCTCTATGGTCAGAAGTGGAGTACAGGACTCATGCAGAGATGTTAGGTATATCATCACATGTCCTTGCTGTGACCAGGTCACAGGCCAAAAAGTGCCTCACTGAACCTCAGGTCTTGGATCCTGGAACAATGGACCAAGCACCTACCAAGAAGAAGAACAGGAGGGTCAAGGCTGTGCCTTCCCCCCTGCCTCAGAGTGATGATCAGCCTTCCCAGGAAGCTGATCTAGAGGACCCTGAAGGAACTGTCCCTGAAGAGCTTGAACCTGATCAGGTTGAGTTTCTGGGGACAGGGGTCCTTCAAGGGCTGACTTGAGGCAGGCTCAGTTATCCTGTCCCTCTCTTGAACCCCTCAGACAGCTGGCTGCTGCTGAGGCTGCTGGGAATGCTCAAGGTACCCATAAAGTGTATTGGGATGAAGGGCTCCTTTATTCAGAGGCTAGAGACCCCAAGCCTGGTGCAACCAGGAGGTTGGTTATACCTCTGCAATTTAGGGGCTTCCTTCTTACCTTGGCCCATGATATTCCCTTAGCAGGACACCTAGGCCAGAATAAGACCTGGGACAGACTTGTCCCTCACTTTCACTGGCCTCATATGAATGAAGATACAAAGGAGTTTTGTCGCTCCTGTGTTACCTGCCAAGCCAGTGGCAAATCAGGTGGCACAACAAAGGCCCCCCTGATACCACTACCTGTGGTGGGGGTTCCCTTTGAAAGAGTGGGAATAGATATAGTGGGTCCCATGGATCCTCCCACTGCATCTGGGCACAGATTTATACTGGTGGTAGTGGATCATGCCACCAGGTACCCAGAGGCAATTCCCCTTAGGACCACTACAGCACCTGTTGTGGCCAGGGCCCTGCTGGGAGTATTCTCCAGAGTGGGGTTTCCTAAGGAGGTAGTATCTGACAAAGGTACCAACTTTATGTCAGGATACTTAACAGCTATGTGGAAGGAATGTGGTGTCAACTACAAGTTCACCACCCCTTATCACCCACAATGCAATGGGCTTGTTGAAAGATTCAACAAGACCCTAAAGGGTATGATCAAAGTATTACCTGAAAAGCTCAGGCGAAGATGGGACATCCTTCTACCCTGCCTTCTGTTTGCTTACAGAGAGGTCCCACAAAAGGGGGTTGGCTACAGCCCCTTTGAATTGTTGTTTGGGCACCCTGTGAGAGGCCCACTGTGTTTGGTGAAGGAAGGATGGGAGTTACCTCTCAAAAAGCCTAAGCTAGACATAGTGGACTATGTACTTGGTCTCCGCTCCAGGATGGCTGAGTATATGGAGAAGGCATCCAAAAACCTTGAGGCAAGCCAGGCCTTACAGAAAGCTTGGCATGACCAAAAGGCTGTCTTGGTTGAGTTTCAGCCAGGACAGAAGGTATGGGTGTTGGAGCTAGTGGCCCCAGCAGCACTCCAAGACAAATGGTCTGGACCCCATACAATCCTGGAAAAGAAGGGAGAGGTCACCTACTTGGTCGACCTAGGAACTCCCAGGAGTCCCCACCGGGTACTCCATGTTAACAGGCTTAAAGCATATGTTGACAGGGCAGACATGGGCTTGCTCATGGCTACAGATGAGGGACAGGAGGAAGAGAGTGACCCTCTCCCAGACCTGTTGTCTCAGAACCCTGAAGATGGCTCAGTTGAAGGAGTGACCCTTGGAGGCAACCTCACTGCCCATCAGCAGACTGAATGTAGACAGGTTCTACAATCATTTTCACATATGTTTTCCTTGATACCTAGTCAAACTGACTGGTGTACCCATGTGGTGGACACTGGTGACAGTCTGCCTGTAAAGAACAAGCTTTACAGACAACCTGACCACGTCAGGGACTGTATAAAGGCTGAGGTACATAAAATGCTGGAATTAGGTGTCATTGAACCCTCAGAGAGCCCCTGGGCTAGCCCAGTGGTTCTGGTCCCCAAACCTCACACCAAAGATGGCAAGAGAGAGATGAGGTTCTGTGTGGATTACAGAGGACTCAATGCTGTCACCAGGACAGATGCACACCCTATTCCAATTGCAGATGAGCTCATAGACAAACTAGCTTCTGCAAAGTTTTTGAGCACATTTGACTTAACAGCTGGCTATTGGCAAATCAGATTAGCTGAGGAGTCTAAGGCCAAAACAGCATTCTCAACCCCAGGTGGGCACTACCAGTTTGTGGTGATGCCCTTTGGTCTGAAGAATGCACCTGCCACCTTCCAAAGGCTGGTGAACCAAGTCCTTACTGGGTTGGATGACTTTTGCGCAGCATATCTGGATGACATTGCTGTCTTTAGCTCCACCTGGGAGGATCACCTGATCCACCTGAAGAAGGCTCTTGAGGCTCTGCAAAGGGCAGGCCTCACTATCAAGGCTACTAAGTGCCAGATAGGGCAGAGTAAGGTTGTATATTTGGGCCACCTTGTAGGTGGAGGCCAAGTTCAACCACTGGAGAGTAAGATACAATCCATCAAGGACTGGTCCCCTCCAACCACCCAGACTCAAGTTCGAGCTTTCTTGGGCTTGACTGGGTACTACAGGAAGTTTGTTAAGAACTATGGGTCCATTGTGACTCCTCTTAATGATCTGACATCCAAAAAGATGCCCAAAAAGGTTCAGTGGACAGTAAGCTGTCAAAAGGCATTTGATGACCTGAAGGAGGCCATGTGCTCTGCACCTATCCTGAAAAGTCCTGACTACTCCAAAGAGTTTATTGTCCAAACAGATGCTTCTGAGTTGGGTGTGGGAGCTGTGCTGTCACAACTTATTGTAGATGGTCAAGACCAACCCATTGCTTTTATTAGCAGAAGGTTGACCCCCAGAGAGAAGAATTGGTCAGCTATTGAGAGGGAGGCCTTTGCTGTGGTGTGGGCCCTGAAGAAGCTGAGGCCATACTTGTTTGGCACTCACTTCAAGATTCAGACCGACCATAAGCCCCTCTTGTGGCTAAATCAGATGAAGGGTGAAAACCCCAAACTGCTTAGGTGGTCCATTTCCCTACAGGGGATGGACTTTACAGTGGAGCACCGGCCAGGTACTGACCATGGGAATGCAGATGGTCTCTCCAGGTACTTCCACTTAGGACATGAAGACGAGACTGGTCAAGGCTAGTTTAATGTCCCAGCGTTTGGGGGGGGGGGGGTTGTGTCGGAGAGTAGGGTCTGCTATCCTATGGTCACCCCAAATTTTTGCTTTTTGCTTCACTGGTTTTTGACATATTGAGGCTGTGGGCCTGCCAATCAGACCCCCAGCCTGCTGTTCTCTCTACTAAATTAAAACTATGCACCCTAGGTGCATAACCAATTGGAAGTGGATCACCCTGTCAGCCCCTGTACCAGTGTACACTAGGTACCCAGGGCATTGGTGTACCCAAGGCATGCCAGGGGCTGAAGCATGTATTATGCCACCCCAGGCTTGGCCTAACAATCTCACACAACTGGCTGATCACTCAGCTGGGGTAAGTTGGTGTAATCACCTCTTACTTAGGTGTAGTATACCTATACCTAACCTTAAATGGGACACCTGGTAACCTATAAGTCACTCCTATGGCAGGCCTTAACAATCCTGAAGGCAGAGTGCTTGGTTCCATGTGAGATGGTGCTCTGGCATGAGCTGAGCCTGTCTGCAGTGGTCGGAACAACTTCCTTCTACTGTTTCCAGATATCGTCATACCATATACTCTTAAGTGCATTATGAACCTCGCGGTTAAATGCTAACTTTGGTTTGGCTTTATCAAAACATGTCGAGTAAGGTGTCATACGAATTGGAATACTAACCCCTCGCCAATTCTGGCGACGGGGTTAGCATTCCACCCTTCTAGAGGGACATGACATGTACAGTGCCTGAAACCCGGGTAAAATCAGACATAGCCTCAGCTCCACAAAATGGATGCTGCCACCACAGACACAAGTCTGCCCTCCTGCTGCTGGGAGTCCTTCCAGCTTGGGAGGTGTGGACAAAGGGTTTCCTGCCAGGGGAGGTGCGTGCACCACCCCAGACAAGATTTTGTGTATTGGTCAGGTAGGGCTTGAAAAAAACCAGACATGCCTGGGGCTCACAAGGAGCCTCGGTGCATATGCCAGTTCAAACCGGTCCTGGGGCACACCAGTCCCGGGCCTGGGGTGAGCTGGACAAAGGATTGGGGGTGTAACCACCCCCGTTCCTGGTCCCACCCATAGGGAGGGACCTAGCAGGTAGTCCGGCCCCTAGAATCCGCTTAAAGGTAGGAGCTGTGTCCTAAGACTTCAGACATCCTGGAATCAACTTAACACTAAGAAGAAGACGGGAACTTCGACGCTCTGTTGCACAGAGGACTGAAGCCAATCTCCCCTGTGGTCAGGGAGTGACCACCTTGCTAACGCAAGCACCATCCAGCGAATCAACGTCTGCTTTGCCGCCGCCTCCCGCCGGAGCCCGAGCCCAGAGACTGACAAGACCTGGACCTCCAGACCTCTCACCGCCCGATCCACAGTCCCTGAAAAGAGGAGACCCGTGGAGGCACCGAGACACGTGGAGCCAGCCATCTTGGAACGACTACGACAAGCTGACAAGTGCAACAACCGAGGCTCCCTCCAAGTTGTGCTTTGGGATCTGAGAAGCCCAACACCCGAGCAGCATCTGCACCAAAGGTGAGCCCTCCAGCATCTCCACGATCTGCGTGGGGCCCTTCTGCATTTTGCCACTCGACGCGCCCAACCGGTTGCTGGCCCGCTGGCTAGTAGCCATCTTGGTGACGAACTTCAAGAAATACACCGCTGGTCTGGTTTCTCCAGACTGGCCCTTGCTCCCCTCCAAAGGAACAGTCCTTCTGACCTTGCTGGTCAGAACCATCAGCTTATTTCCTTTTCCTACAACAATTGCTTTTGCCAAGGCTTGTTTGCTTCGATCAAGTCGCCCACACCGCCGACAGCGAGAGCCTGCGTGGGACAGCTCGTGACTCGACTCCTGGACGTCGTCGACCTCCAGGGACCACGTGGCTGCAGAGACAAGCTACCCCTTTCTTCCTGTTTGCACCCGACATTGCCTGGTACCCACCTGGTGCCACGCTGGTCACTGGCTAGTGACTGTGAACACTGTCCCCTCTGCTTACAGGTCTTCAACATCTCCGATCCACTCTTGGATCCACTGCATCTCTCCCGGACCGACCGCCTGCAGCATCTTTGTCTTCAAGCTCCACGGAACAGATAGAAGAAACCCGACGCACTTCGAGGCCTATGCACCCGCTTCCTGTGGGTGAGGTAAAGCTGGCACACCTGTGCCCAAGTGTAGTATTACATCTCTAGTGCCTGTGTTCCAAATCTTGAGTTCCTAGTCCATCCGGAAGATCCTCTTTGCAGTAACTTTGTACTTTTTACGCACCCATTGAAACCTATGGGAGCACGCGTGTGACTATTTGCTCTGCACACGCCACCCGTGGACCTCCTGGTCACTAACTGACGTTAGCTCCTTGTAGGCCCAGCGATTCTAGAGGCCCTAGGCCTTTTCCCTTTTCTGTTCGTGGTACTTATACCACTATTTTAGTATATGGTTCGAGTGGCCACCAGGGCCTATCCATATAAAGTGCAACTTCTGTGTATTCTGTGATAATCTTGTTTGACGATTTGTGCTCCTGTGCTCATAAAGAGACTAGGGGTTACTTTGAGAAATAAATACATATATATTTTGAATATATATCGGTGTGGTGTCCTTTCATTGGTATAAAAGGGGGTTGCATTTGGTAAAACAGCTGGCTTAACACGCTTCACGAGTTTAGCCTCAAAGACTGCTTAGCCTACGCTACCACTAGGGCAGCTAGTCCGAAAAGGTTGACTTACAACCACACCATAAGGGTTGCTTGGCATGGTACAAGGTGATCACTTTAACTAGTGAGCATCATATACCAGGCCAACTTCTCACAGTCCTGTACTCCACTTCTGACCATAGAGAACTCTCTAGGTCATTGCCCAACATACATTCTACTGGGAGGTCTGCACTAACCACAACCCTTTTGAGGCCAGTTACCCCTCCCCATGAGAAGTTAACAACTGCCACACTATGTGAAGTAGTGGCATTGCTGGCATTGGTCACCAGGTAGTTCTCACCTGGTATGTACTGTCCAGGGTCCACAAAGCCTGGTGTCACCATAGTGACACTGGCACATGTGTCCCTGTCGGCTTGAGCCACTTTTTCATTTATTAAAGGAGTCTGCCTGTACTTGCCCAGGTTACTGGGGCTCACAGTCAGGGACAAATCAATGTCCCCATCACAGATCAAGACTGCCTGTGTCAGGGTTCTGTCTAAGTCAGAATCTCCTTCAGTTCCCATAGTGATTCCCACTACACCCTTTGTCTGGGGACCAACACTGCTAACAGTAGTACTGGGAGCAGGTGCCTTAGGGGAAACAGTGTTGGGGGCTCCACCCTTTTTGCAATCACTAGTCCAGTGAGTTGTATTTTTACAATGATTGCACCAGGGTTTCTTTTGACCTTCTTTCTTCTTTTTGGACTGTTGTTGGGACCCACCCTCCTTAGCAGTAGTTTGGGGCCCTGTTGAAGACTTCTGGTCTTTAGATTTCTGATCTCCACCCTTTTGGTCTGTTTTCTTCTGATCACCCCCTTGGCCCTGGTTCTGGTTCTTTTGCTTAACCCTGGTTCTGACCCATTTGTCTGCCTTCTTTCCCAATTCTTGGGGAGAGGTCAGATCAGAGTCAACCAAGTGTTGATGCAGTTGCTGGTTTTGACAGTTATTTAAAATCTGTTCTCTCATCATCAAATTATACAATCCTGTAAAATCAGATACCTTACTTCCCAGCAACCAACCCTCCAAAGCCTTAGTGGCACATTCAACATATTCAGACCAGTACTGAGTCTGTGTCTTTTGGGTGTCTCTGAACATTAACCTGTACTGTTCAGTGGTTAAGCCTAACCCATCTACCAGAACACTCTTCAGGACTCTGTAATTTCTGACATCCTCTTTTCTAACAGTGAGGAGTCTGTCTCTGCCTCTTCCTTCAAAGGAGAGCCAGAGGATTGCTGCCCACTGGTCTTCAGGAACCTGCTGTACCTTGCAGGCTCTCTCAAGAGCAGTTATCCATTTGTGGATGTCATCCCCACTTTTGTAGGGGGGCACAACCTTAGACAGGTTCCTATTATCAAAGACCCTATATTTGTCCTTAGGGACAATGCTGCCACCAGTGGGTATAGACCCACTCTCTCTAGGTTGCCTAGCCTTGTTCAGTTTTTCTTCCATCAGGGCTACTTCTAGCTCCTGCTTCCTGATCCTCAGCTGGGCTTCCTGCATTCTGGCCTCATGTTCCCTCCTCTGAGGGGTGGTCATCCTTTTCCTGGAGTGACCTTGAGAGCCTCTAGAGCCATGGGAAGCATTGGAGTCACCTGAGCGATTCCTTTGCCTCCCAAGCCCTGTGTTAAGTCCACTGGGGAGATCCAATGGGGTAAACCCACTGTCAATCCCCAATAGCCTTAGTTTAGCTGGGCCAAGTATAACACTTGGCACTGGGCTAGTTCTCTCTTCATCCTCACTACTTTCTGTATCCTCACCACTTTCCTCCCCTGTAGTATGATTCTCATCTAAGGGATGGCTATTGGAACTGGGTACCTCTGTAGCATCTTCAGAAGGGGGGCCTCCTGTTCCTGACCCTAAGGGGGCTAACTGGGAAGCTTTCTTGAGTTCTCTCTGATTCTCATCATTTTGCAAGAGTTCTCTGAGCTCAGCAGAGGTAGGGTTCTTGGGCTGTTTAAGGCCTCTAAGAGTTGCCAAATGCCTGAGCTCATTCTGGTTAAGGGTAGCAAAGCTGGATGGTGCCCTCTGGGGGTCACTCTCAACAGAGATGGGTACAGTGGACCCCTCTGCCCCGGCCATTGCTCTTAAGTGTGGGTGGATGTGTTGCAATCTACCTACACTTGGGTTTACCTACTAAACCTATCTAGTAGTTGTAGTCAGGGTGTGCTACTCCCTTTGCTCTACAACAACTAAGTTCAGTAGAACTTATGTATATCTAATCTTGTTTTATATGTACCTACAGGTACCTATGTGATCTTTCAATTGGTAACCAAGAGATTACAATGGTAAAACACAGCAAGCTCAAATCCAACCGCTGCTCACCAATGTGAGAAGTTGGCCTGGTATATGATGCTCACTAGTTAAAGTGATCACCTTGTACCATGCCAAGCAACCCTTATGGTGTGGTTGTAAGTCAACCTTTTCGGACTAGCTGCCCTAGTGGTAGCGTAGGCTAAGCAGTCTTTGAGGCTAAACTCGTGAAGCGTGTTAAGCCAGCTGTTTTACCAAATGCAACCCCCTTTTATACCAATGAAAGGACACCACACAGATATATATTCAAAATATATATGTATTTATTTCTCAAAGTAACCCCTAGTCTCTTTATGAGCACAGGAGCACAAATCGTCAAACAAGATTACAGTAGAATACACAGAAGTTGCACTTTATATGGATAGGCCCTGGTGGCCGCTCAAACCTTATACTAAAATAGTGGTATAAGTACCACGAACAGAAAAGGGAAAAGGCCTAGGGCCTCTAGAATCGCTGGGCCTATAAGGAGCTAACTTCAGTTAGTGACCAGGAGGTCCACGGGTGGCGTGTGCAGAGAAAATAGTCACACGCGTGCTCCCATAGGTTTCAATGGGTGCGTAAAAAGTACAAAGTTACTGCAAAGAGGATCTTCCGGACGGACTAGGAACTCAAGATTTGGAACACAGGCACTAGAGATGTAATACTACACTTGGGCACAGGTGTGCCAGCTTTACCTCACCCACAGGAAGCGGGTGCATAGGCCTCGAAGTGCGTCGGGTTTCTTCTATCTGTTCCGTGGAGCTTGAAGACAAAGATGCTGCAGGCGGTCGGTCCGGGAGAGATGCAGTGGATCCAAGAGTGGATCGGAGATGTTGAAGACCTGTAAGCAGAGGGGACAGTGTTCACAGTCACTAGCCAGTGACCGGCGTGGCACCAGGTGGGTACCAGGCAATGTCGGGTGCAAACAGGAAGAAAGGTGTAGCTTGTCTCTGCAGCCACGTGGTCCCTGGAGGTCGACGACGTCCAGGAGTCGGTTCACGAGCTGTCCCATGCAGGCTCTCGCTGTCGGCGGTGTCGGCGACTTGATCAAAGCAAACAAGCCTTGGAAAAAACAATTGTTGTAGGAGATGAAATAAGCTGATGGTTCTGACCAGCAAGGTCAGAGGGACTGCTCCTTTGGAGGGGAGCAAGGGCCAGTCTGGAGCAACCAGACCAGTGGTGTATTTTGTAAAGTTCGTCGCCAAGATGGCTACTAGCCAGCGGGCCAGCAACCGGGTAGGCGCGTCGAGTGGCAAAATGCAGAAGGGCCCCACACAGATCGTGGAGATGCTGGAGGGCTCACGTTTGGTGCAGATGCTGCTCGAGAGTTGGGCTTCTCAGATCCTAAAACACAACTTGGAGGGAGCCTCGGTTGTTGCACTTGTCAGCTTGTCGTGGTCGTTTCAAGATGGCTGGCTCCACGTGTCTCGGTGCCTCCACGGGTCTCCTCTTTTCAGGGACTGTGGATCGGGCGGTGAGAGGTCTGGAGGTCCAGGTCTTGTCAGTCTCTGGGCTCGGGCTCCGGCGGGAGGTGGCGGCAAAGCAGACGTTGATTCGCTGGATGGTGCTTGCGTTAGCAAGGTGGTCACTCCCTGACCACAGGGGAGATTGGCTTCAGTCCTCTGTGCAGCAGAGCGTCGAAGTTCCCATCTTCTTCTTAGTTTTAAGTTGATTCCAGGATGTCTGAAGTCTTAGGACACAGCTACCTTTAAGCGGATTCTAGGGGCCGGACTACCTGCTAGGTCCCTCCCTATGGGTGGGACCAGGAAGGGGGGTGGTTACACCCCCAATCCTTTGTCCAGCTCGCCCCAGGCCCGGGACTGGTGTGCCCCAGGACCGGTTTGAACTGGCATATGTACCGAGGCTCCTTGTGAGCCACAGGCATGTCTGGTTTCTTTCAAGCCCTACCTGACCAATACACAAAATCCTGTCTGGGGTGGTGCATGCACCTCCCCTGGCAGGAAACCCTTTGTCCACACCTCCCAAGCTGGAAGGACTCCCAGCAGCAGGAGGGCAGACTTGTGTCTGTGGTGGCAGCATCCATTTTGTGGAGCTGAGGCTATGTCTGATTTTACCCGGGTTTCAGGTACTGTACATGTCGTGTCCCTCTAGAAGGGTGGAATGCTAACCCCGTCGCCAGAATTGGCGAGGGATTAGTATTCCAATTCGTATGACACCTTACTCGACATGTTTTGATAAAGCCAAACCAAAGATAGCATTTAACCGCGAGGTTCATAATGCACTTAAGAGTATATGGTATGACGATATCTGGAAACAGTAGAAGGAAGTTGCTCCGACCACTGCAGACAGGCTCAGCTCATGCCAGAGCACCATCTCACATGGAACCAAGCACTCTGCCTTCAGGATTGTTAAGGCATGCCATAGGAGTGACTTATAGGTTACCAGGTGTCCCATTTAAGGTTAGGTATAGGTATACTACACCTAAGTAAGAGGTGATTACACCAACTTACCCCAGCTGAGTGATCAGCCAGTTGTGTCAAATTGTTAGGCCAAGCCTGGGGTGGCATAATACATGCTTCAGCCCCTGGCAGGCCTTGGATACACCAATGCCCTGGGTACCTAGTGTACACTGGTACAGGGGCTGACAGGGTGATCCACTTCCAATTGGTTATGCACCTAGGGTGCATAGTTTTAATTTAGTAGAGAGAACAGCAGGCTGGGGGTCTGATTGGCAGGCCCACAGCCTCAATATGTCAAAAACCAGTGAAGCAAAAAGCAAAAATTTGGGGTGACCATAGGATAGCAGACCCTACTCTCCTACACCACCCCAGACAGGATTTTGTGTATTGGTCAGGTAGGGCTTGAAAGAAACCAGACATGCCTGTGGCTCACAAGGAGCCTCGGTGCATATGCCAGTTCAAACCGGTCCTGGGGCACACCAGTCCCGGGCCTGGGGCGAGCTGGACAAAGGATTGGGGGTGTAACCACCCCCCTTCCTGGTCCCACCCATAGGGAGGGACCTAGCAGGTAGTCCGGCCCCTAGAATCCGCTTAAAGGTAGGAGCTGTGTCCTAAGACTTCAGACATCCTGGAATCAACTTGAAACTAAGAAGAAGACGGGAACTTCGACATTCTGCTGCACAGAAGACTGAAGGAAATCTCCCCTGTGGTCAGGGAGTGACCACCTTGCTAACGCAAGCACCATCCAGCGAATCAACGTCTGCTTTGCCGCCGCCTCCCGCCGGAGCCCGAGCCCAGAGACTGACAAGACCTGGACCTCCATACCTCTCACCGCCCGATCCACAGTCCCTGAAAAGAGGAGACCCGTGGAGGCACCGAGACACGTGGAGCCAGCCATCTTGAAACGACCACGACAAGCTGACAAGTGCAACAACCGAGGCTCCCTCCAAGTTGTGCTTTGGGATCTGAGAAGCCCAACCCTCGAGCAGCATCTGCACCAAAGGTGAGCCCTCCAGCATCTCCACGATCTGCGTGGGGCCCTTCTGCATTTTGCCACTCGACGCGCCTAACCGGTTGCTGGCCCGCTGGCTAGTAGCCATCTTGGCGACGAACTTCACAAAATACACCACTGGTCTGGTTGCTCCAGACTGGCCCTTGCTCCCCTCCAAAGGAGCAGTCCTTCTGACCTTGCTGGTCAGAACCATCAGCTTATTTCATCTCCCACAACAATTGCTTTTGCTAAGGCTTGTTTGCTTCGATCAAGTCGCCGACACAGCCGACAGCGAGAGCCTGCGTGGGACAGCTCGTGAACCGACTCCTGGACGTCGTCAACCTCCAGGGACCACGTGGCTGCAGAGACAAGCTACACCTTTCTTCCTGTTTGCACCCGACATTGCCTGGTACCCACCTGGTGCCACGCTGGTCACTGGCTAGTGACTGTGAACACTGTCCCCTCTGCTTACAGGTCTTCAACATCTCCGATCCACTCTTGGATCCACTGCATCTCTCCCGGACCGACCGCCTGCAGCCTCTTTGTCTTCAAGCTCCACGGAACAGATAGAAGAAACCCGACGCACTTCGAGGCCTATGCACCCGCTTCCTGTGGGTGAGGTAAAGCTGGCACACCTGTGCCCAAGTGTAGTATTACATCTCTAGTGCCTGTGTTCCAAATCTTGAGTTCCTAGTCCATCCGGAAGATCCTTTTTTGCAGTAACTTTGTACTTTTTACGCTCCCATTGAAACCTATGGGAGCACGCGTGTGACTATTTGCTCTGCACACGCCACCCGTGGACCTCCTGGTCACTAACTGAAGTTAGCTCCTTGTAGGCCCAGTGTGAGAAGTTGGCCTGGTATATGATGCTCACTAGTTAAAGTGATCACCTTGTACCATGCCAAGCAACCCTTATGGTGTGGTTGTAAGTCAACCTTTTCGGACCAGCTGCCCTAGTGGTAGCGTAGGCTAAGCAGTCTTTGAGGCTAAACTCGTGATGCGTGTTAAGCAAGCTGTTTTACCAATAGTAACCCCCTTTTATACCAATGAAAGGACACCACACAGATATATACTCAAAATATATATGTATTTATTTCTCAAAGTAACCCCTAGTCTCTTTATGAGCACAGGAGCACAAATCGTCAAACAAGATTATCACAGAATACACAGAAGTTGCACTTTATATGGATAGGCCCTGGTGGCCACTCGAACCATATACTAAAATAGTGGTATAAGTACCACGAACAGAAAAGGGAAAAGGCCTAGGGCCTCTAGAATCGCTGGGCCTACAAGGAGCTAACGTCAGTTAGTGACCAGGAGGTCCACGGGTGGCGTGTGCAGAGCAAATAGTCACACGCGTGCTCCCATAGGTTTCAATGGGTGCGTAAAAAGTACAAAGTTACTGCAAAAGGAATCTTCCGGATGACCTAGGAACTTAAGATTTGGAACACAGGCACTAGAGATGTAATAGTACACTTGGGCACAGGTGTGCCAGCTTTACCTCACCCACAGGAAGCGGGTGCATAGGCCTCGAAGTGCGTCGGGTTTCTTCTATCTGTTCCGTGGGGCCTGTAGACAAAAGGGCTGCAGGCGGTCGGTCGGGAAGAGATGCAGTGGATCCAAGAGTGGATCGGAGATGTTGAAGACCTGTAAGCAGAGGGGACAGTGTTCACAGTCACTAGCCAGTGACCAGCGTGGCACCAGGTGGGTACCAGGCGATGTCGGGTGCAAACAGGAAGGAAGGTGTAGCTTGACTCTGCAGCCACGTGGTCCCTGAAGGTCGACGACGTCCAGGAGTCGAGTCACGAGCTGTCCCACGCAGGCTCTCGCTGTCGGCGGTGTCGGCGACTTGATCGAAGCAAACAAGCCTTGGCAAAAGCAATTGTTGTAGGCAAGGAGTTTAAGCTGATGGTTCTGACCAGCAAGGTCAGAGGAACTGCTCCTTTGGAGGGGAGCAAGGGCCAGTCTGGAGCAACCAGACCAGCGGTGTTTGTCGTAGATTTCGTCGCCAAGATGGCCACTAGCCAGCGGGCCAGCAATCGGTTAGGCGCGTCGAGTGGCAAAATGCAGAAGGGCCCCACGCAGATCGTGGAGATGCTGGAGGGCTCACCTTTGGTGCAGATGCTGCTCGAGGGTTGGGCTTCTCAGGACCCAAAGCACAACTTGGAGGGAGCCTCGGTTGTTGCACTGGTCAGCTTGTCGTAGTCGTTTCAAGATGGCTGGCTCCACGTGTCTCGGTGCCTCCACGGGTCTCCTCTTTGCAGGGACTGTGGATCGGGCGGTGAGAGGTCTGGAGGTCCAGGTCTTGTCAGTCTCTGGGCTCGGGCTCCGGCGGGAGGCGGCGGCAAAGCAGACGTTGATTCGCTGGATGGTGCTTGCGTTAGCAAGGTGGTCACTCCCTGACCACAGGGGAGATTGGCTTCAGTCCTCTGTGCAGCAGAGCGTCGAAGTTCCCGTCTTCTTCTTAGTTTTAAGTTGATTCCAGGATGTCTGAAGTCTTAGGACACAGCTCCTACCTTTATTCGGATTCTAGGGGCCGGACTACCTGCTAGGTCCCTCCCTATGGGTGGGACCAGGAAGGGGGGTGGTTACACCCCCAATCCTTTGTCCAGCTCACCCCAGGCCCGGGACTGGTGTGCCCCAGGACCGGTTTGAACTGGCATATGCACCGAGGCTCCTTGTGAGCCACAGGCATGTCTGGTTTCTTTCAAGCCCTACCTGACCAATACACAAAATCCTGTCTGGGGTGGTGCACGCACCTCCCCTGGCAGGAAACCCTTTGTCCACACCTCCCAAGCTGGAAGGACTCCCAGCAGCAGGAGGGCAGACTTGTGTCTGTGGTGGCAGCATCCATTTTGTGGAGCTGAGGCTATGTCTGATTTTACCCGGGTTTCAGGTACTGTACATGTCGTGTCCCTCTAGAAGGGTGGAATGCTAACCCCGTCGCCAGAATTGGCGAGGGGTTAGTATTCCAATTCGTATGACACCTTACTCGACATGTTTTGATAAAGCCAAACCAAAGATAGCATTTAACCGCGAGGTTCATAATGCACTTAAGAGTATATGGTATGACGATATCTGGAAACAGTAGAAGGAAGTTGTTCCGACCACTGCAGACAGGCTCAGCTCATGCCAGAGCACCATCTCACATGGAACCAAGCACTCTGCCTTCAGGATTGTTAAGGCCTGCCATAGGAGTGACTTATAGGTTACCAGGTGTCCCATTTAAGGTTAGGTATAGGTATACTACACCTAAGTAAGAGGTGATTACACCAACTTACCCCAGCTGAGTGATCAGCCAGTTGTGTCAAATTGTTAGGCCAAGCCTGGGGTGGCATAATACATGCTGCAGCCCTTGGCAGGCCTTGGGTACACCAATGCCCTGGGTACCTAGTGTACACTGGTACAGGGGCTGACAGGGTGATCCACTTCCAATTGGTTATGCACCTAGGGTGCATAGTTTTAATTTAGTAGAGAGAACAGCAGGCTGGGGGTCTGATTGGCAGGCCCACAGCCTCAATATGTCAAAAACCAGTGAAGCAAAAAGCAAAAATTTGGGGTGACCATAGGATAGCAGACCCTACTCTCCTACACAACCCCCCCCCCCAAACGCTGGGACATTAAACTAGCCTTGACCAGTCTCGTCTTCATGTCCTAAGTGGAAGTACCTGGAGAGACCATCTGCATTCCCATGGTCAGTACCTGGCCGGTGCTCCACTGTAAAGTCCATCCCCTGTAGGGAAATGGACCACCTAAGCAGTTTGGGGTTTTCACCCTTCATCTGATTTAGCCACAAGAGGGGCTTATGGTCGGTCTGAATCTTGAAGTGAGTGCCAAACAAGTATGGCCTCAGCTTCTTCAGGGCCCACACCACAGCAAAGGCCTCCCTCTCAATAGCTGACCAATTCTTCTCTCTGGGGGTCAACCTTCTGCTAATAAAAGCAATGGGTTGGTCTTGACCATCTACATTAAGTTGTGACAGCACAGCTCCCACACCCAACTCAGAAGCATCTGTTTGGACAATAAACTCTTTGGAGTAGTCAGGACTTTTCAGGATAGGTGCAGAGCACATGGCCTCCTTCAGGTCATCAAATGCCTTTTGACAGCTTACTGTCCACTGAACCTTTTTGGGCATCTTCTTGGATGTCAGATCATTAAGAGGAGTCACAATGGACCCATAGTTCTTAACAAACTTCCTGTAGTACCCAGTCAAGCCCAAGAAAGCTCGAACTTGAGTCTGGGTGGTTGGAGGGGACCAGTCCTTGATGGATTGTATCTTACTCTCCAGTGGTTGAACTTGGCCTCCACCTACAAGGTGGCCCAAATATACAACCTTACTCTGCCCTATCTGGCACTTAGTAGCCTTGATAGTGAGGCCTGCCCTTTGCAGAGCCCCAAGAGCCTTCTTCAGGTGGATCAGGTGATCCTCCCAGGTGGAGCTAAAGACAGCAATGTCATCAAGATATGCTGCGCAAAAGTCATCCAACCCAGTAAGGACTTGGTTCACCAGCCTTTGGAAGGTGGCAGGTGCATTCTTCAGACCAAAGGGCATCACCACAAACTGGTAGTGCCCACCTGGGGTTGAGAATGCTGTTTTGGCCTTAGACTCCTCAGCTAATCTGATTTGCCAATAGCCAGCTGTTAAGTCAAATGTGCTCAAAAACTTTGCAGAAGCTAGTTTGTCTATGAGCTCATCTGCCCTTGGAATAGGGTGTGCATCTGTCCTGGTGACAGCATTGAGTCCTCTGTAATCCACACAGAACCTCATCTCTCTCTTGCCATCTTTGGTGTGAGGTTTGGGGACCAGAACCACTGGGCTAGCCCAGGGGCTCTCTGAGGGTTCAATGACACCTAATTCCAGCATTTTATGTACCTCAGCCTTTATACAGTCCCTGACGTGGTCAGGTTGTCTGTAAAGTTTGTTCTTTACAGGCAGACTGTCACCAGTGTCCACAACATGGGTACACCAGTCAGTTTGGCTAGGTATCAAGGAAAACATATGTGAAAATGATTGTAGAACCTGTCTACATTCAGTCTGCTGATGGGCAGTGAGGTTGCCTCCAAGGGTCACTCCTTCAACTGAGCCATCTTCAGGGTTCTGAGACAACAGGTCTGGGAGAGGGTCACTCTCTTCCTCCTGTCCCTCATCTGTAGCCATGAGCAAGCCCATGTCTGCCCTGTTGTGAGAAGTTGGCCTGGTATATGATGCTCACTAGTTAAAGTGATCACCTTGTACCATGCCAAGCAACCCTTATGGTGTGGTTGTAAGTCAACCTTTTCGGACTAGCTGCCCTAGTGGTAGCGTAGGCTAAGCAGTCTTTGAGGCTAAACTCGTGAAGCGTGTTAAGCAAGCTGTTTTACCAATAGCAACCCCCTTTTATACCAATGAAAGGACACCACACAGATATATATTCAAAATATATATGTATTTATTTCTCAAAGTAACCCCTAGTCTCTTTATGAGCACAGGAGCACAAATCGTCAAACAAGATTATCACAGAATACACAGAAGTTGCACTTTATATGGATAGGCCCTGGTGGCCACTCGAACCATATACTAAAATAGTGGTATAAGTACCACGTACAGAAAAGGGAAAAGGCCTAGGGCCTCTAGAATCGCTGGGCCTACAAGGAGCTAACGTCAGTTAGTGACCAGGAGGTCCACGGGTGGCGTGTGCAGAGCAAATAGTCACACGCGGGCTCCCATAGGTTTCAATGGGTGCGTAAAAAGTACAAAGTTACTGCAAAAGGAATCTTCCGGATGACCTAGGAACTTAAGATTTGGAACACAGGCACTAGAGATGTATTACGACACATGGGCACCGGAGTACCAGCTTTACCTCACCCACAGGAAGCGGGTGCATAGGCCTCAAAGTGCGTCGGGTTTCTTCTATCTGTTCCGTTGAGCCTGGGACAAAGATGCTGCAGGCGGTCGGTCGGGAAGAGATGCAGTGGATCCAAGAGTGGATCGGAGATGTTGAAGACCTGTAAGCAGAGGGGACAGTGTTCACAGTCACTAGCCAGTGACCAGCGTGGCACCAAGTGGGTACCAGGCGATGTCGGGTGCAAACAGGAAGGAAGGTGTAGCTTGACTCTGCAGCCACGTGGTCCCTGAAGGTCGACGACGTCCAGGAGTCGAGTCACGAGCTGTCCCACGCAGGCTCTCGCTGTCGGCGGTGTCGGCGACTTGATCGAAGCAAACAAGCCTTGGCAAAAGCAATTGTTGTAGGCAAGGAGTTTAAGCTGATGGTTCTGACCAGCAAGGTCAGAGGAACTGCTCCTTTGGAGGGGAGCAAGGGCCAGTCTGGAGCAACCAGACCAGCGGTGTTTGTCGTAGATTTCGTCGCCAAGATGGCCACTAGCCAGCGGGCCAGCAACCGGTTAGGCGCGTCGAGTGGCAAAATGCAGAAGGGCCCCACGCAGATCGTGGAGATGCTGGAGGGCTCACCTTTGGTGCAGATGCTGCTCGAGGGTTGGGCTTCTCAGGACCCAAAGCACAACTTGGAGGGAGCCTCGGTTGTTGCACTGGTCAGCTTGTCGTAGTCGTTCCAAGATGGCTGGCTCCACGTGTCTCGGTGCCTCCACGGGTCTCCTCTTTGCAGGGACTGTGGATCGGGCGGTGAGAGGTCTGGAGGTCCAGGTCTTGTCAGTCTCTGGGCTCGGGCTCCGGCGGGAGGCAGCGGCAAAGCAGACGGTGATTCGCTGGATGGTGCTTGCGTTAGCAAGGTGGTCACTCCCTGACCACAGGGGAGATTTTCTTCAGTCTTCTGTGCAGCAGAATGTCGAAGTTCCCGTCTTCTTCTTAGTTTCAAGTTGATTCCAGGATGTCTGAAGTCTTAGGACACAGCTCCTACCTTTATTCGGATTCTAGGGGCCGGACTACCTGCTAGGTCCCTCCCTATGGGTGGGACCAGGAAGGGGGGTGGTTACACCCCCAATCCTTTGTCCAGCTCGCCCCAGGCCCGGGACTGGTGTGCCCCAGGACCGGTTTGAACTGGCATATGCCCCGAGGCTCCTTGTGAGCCACAGGCATGTCTGGTTTCTTTCAAGCCCTACCTGACCAATACACAAAATCCTGTCTGGGGTGGTGCACGCACCTCCCCTGGCAGGAAACCCTTTGTCCACACCTCCCAAGCTGGAAGGACTCCCAGCAGCAGGAGGGCAGACTTGTGTCTGTGGTGGCAGCATCCATTTTGTGGAGCTGAGGCTATGTCTGATTTTACCCGGGTTTCAGGTACTGTACATGTCGTGTCCCTCTAGAAGGGTGGAATGCTAACCCCGTCGCCAGAATTGGCGAGGGGTTAGTATTCCAATTCGTATGACACCTTACTCGACATGTTTTGATAAAGCCAAACCAAAGATAGCATTTAACCGCGAGGTTCATAATGCACTTAAGAGTATATGGTATGACGATATCTGGAAACAGTAGAAGGAAGTTGTTCCGACCACTGCAGACAGGCTCAGCTCATGCCAGAGCACCATCTCACATGGAACCAAGCACTCTGCCTTCAGGATTGTTAAGGCCTGCCATAGGAGTGACTCATAGGTTACCAGGTGTCCCATTTAAGGTTAGGTATAGGTATACTACACCTAAGTAAGAGGTGATTACACCAACTTACCCCAGCTGAGTGATCAGCCAGTTGTGTCAGATTGTTAGGCCAAGCCTGGGGTGGCATAATACATGCTGCAGCCCCTGGCAGGCCTTGGGTACACCAATGCCCTGGGTACCTAGTGTACACTGGTACAGGGGCTGACAGGGTGATCCAACCAATTGGGTATGTACCTAGGGTACATGGAGTCCATTTTACAGAGAGAGCAGATAGCCTGAGAGCCTGAATGGCAGGATCTCAGGCCAACTAAGTCGAAAAACCAGCTAGACACTAGGCAAAAATTTGGGGGTAACCATAGTCAGATATCCACCTTCCTACACAACCCCCCCCCAAACGAAGGGAGATAAGGCTGACCTTGACCAGGTAAGCCTATATTGCCCAAGTGGCCATATAAGGAGGAACCAGCACTGGCATGGTTACCCCCTGTCTCATGGTCCACTAAGCAATCCCTCACCCTAAGGGTATCAGAGGGTCTCCACCATAGGGAATCTCTACCTGTGGTGTGTCTTGGCAAAGTAAAAGGCTGGTGTTGAGATGGAGTACTGAAGTGAGTGTCCTCAAAGTGAGGCCTCAGCTTCCTCCAATCATCCTCCACCATGGATGCCTTTCTTTCTTTAACTGAGTTGCACTGTGCTCTCAGGGTCAGCCTCTGGCTACCTAAAGCTGGAGGCTGGGTCCCTTTTGTGGGCTTACTGGAGGGACAGGTCAGGTTTGGGGCCCTAAGGTCCCATGTTTGCCTGTGCCCAACAGAATCCCCCTGGGGGAGGTCCCTAACTACCTGTAAAGGAGATCCCTCAGGAATGTTTTTACCCATCACCTGACTAGGGCTACTAGCCAGGCAATCCTCATTCTTTTGATGGGGGGGTTCTTGTGGACAGGGGCCCTCTGGGGGTCCACTGGCCTCCCTGACCTCTGCAGCCCTGGGCTGACTGAGGCAGGGTAGAGAGAGGCAGGCTACCTGCACCAGACTGGATCCCACCTTGGAAGGGGCCACTGACATCAGAGGCTCTGCCAGGCCAGGCCTGGCTACCTCTGGGGCAGTTCCTTCACAAGGGGTGAGGTCAGATCCCTGAGGAGGCTGACCTTTTCCTAATGTCTGGGGAGAGGGAGACTTTTCTTCCTCCCCACTACTCTCAGTTTGTGTGGAGTGATCCATTGTTTCAGGCTTCACTACACCTATGTCAGTCTGAGTATAGGCTGAGACCATTACAGCCTTGCCAACCTTTTCAGGGGGGCACTCAGTTTGTGTTTGAGCTGTGACTGTCACAGCTCTGCCAGTCCCTACAGGGAAGTCTGTCTGTGCCTGGGCTGTGGCTACCACTGCCCTTCCAACCTTTTCAGGGAGGAAATCTATTTGGACAGGGGTTGTGAATGGCACAACCCCCCTACCCTTTTGTGAAAGGCCTACCATTTTAGAATGGGTGTCTTGTTCAACTCCAGCCCAAGCTGAGAGTTCTAAGTCATTCCCCAGTAAGCAGTCTACAGGCAAGGTTGGGGACACTGCTACCCTTTTAGGGCCAGTGACCCCTCCCCAGCTGAGACATACCTCTGCCATGGGATGACTGTTCTGTTTGCCATCAATGTTAGTCACCTGGTAGGAGAAACCGGGCAAAAGCTGCTCAGAGGGAACTAGCCAATGGGCCACCATTGTGATGCTAGCCCCAGTGTCTCTGTAGGCCTCAGCTTTTGTACCATTGATGTAGGGCTCCTGTCTGTACCTACCCAAAGTGTTGGGACAGGCAGTGAAGTTGGCAAACCCCATGCCACCATCACAGACAAGAGTGGTTGCTGTAGGGGAATTGGCTAAGCCAGGGTCCCCCTGTGTTCCCCAAGTAAACCCACCCAGATTTCTGGGGGCACTCCCACCACCTGGGAGATTACTGCTGACAGTAATAGGTGGTGTGACAGGAGTAATTGGAGGAACAGTTTTGTTTTTAGCCCTTGGGCAACCGCTGTCAGTTTTCCAATGCCCAGGAGTTTTACACTCATGGCAGTAGGGCTTTTTAGCTGTGGTAGAGGAGGGAGCTTGGGACCCACCACCCTGTGTGGAGTTTTGGGGCCCTGAGGAAGGTTTCTCTTTTTCTTTATCCCCACCCTTCTCTTGAGGCTTGGTGGTATCTTTCTTTTGGTCACCACCCTGGTTTTTAGGCCTGATCCTGGTCCTGACCCATTTATCTGCCCTCTTTCCCAATTCTTGGGGAGAGGTCAAATCTGAGTCTACCAGGTGTTGATGGAGAAGCTGGTTTTGACAATTACTTAAAATCTGCTCTCTCATCATCAAATTGTACAATCCTGTATAATCAGACACCTTACTTCCCAGCAACCAACCCTCCAAAGCCTTAGTGGCACATTCCACATATTCAGACCAGTCCTGAGTCTGTGTCTTCTGGGTGTCTCTGAACATTAACCTGTACTGTTCAGTGGTTAAGCCTAACCCATCAACTAGGACACTCTTCAGGACTCTGTAATTTCTGACATCCTCTTCTCTAACAGTGAGGAGTCTATCTCTGCCTCTCCCCTCAAAGGAGAGCCATAAGATTGCTGCCCACTGGTCTTCAGGAACCTGCTGCACTTTGCAGGCTCTCTCAAGAGCAGTCATCCATTTGTGGATGTCATCCCCACTTTTGTAGGGGGGCACAATCTTGGACAGGTTCCTATTGTCAAAGACCCTATCTTTGTCCCTAGGGACATTGCTGCCACCAGTGGGTATAGACCCACTCTCTCTATGCTGCCTAGCCTTGCTCAGTTTTTCTTCCATCAGGGCTACTTCTAGCTCCTGCTTCCTGATCCTCAGCTGGGCTTCCTGCATTCTGGCCTCATGTTCCCTCCTCTGAGGGGTTGTCAGTCTCCTTCTGGAGTGACCTTGAGAGCCTCTAGAGCCGTGGGAAGCATTGGAGTCACCTGAGCGATTCCTTTGCCTTCCAAGCCCTGTGTTAAGTCCACTGGGGAGATCCAATGGGGTGAACCCACTGTCAGTCCCCAATAGCCTTAGTTTAGCTGGGCCAAGTATAACACTTGGCACTGGGCTAGTTCTCCCTTCATCCCCACTCACATCTGTATCCCCATCACTTTCTTCCTCTGTGGTAGGCATCCCATCTAAGGGGTGACTATTGGGAAGGGGTACTTCAGTGGCATCTTCAGAAGGGGGGCCTCCTGTTCCTGTCCCTAAGGGGGCTAACTGGGAAGCTTTCTTGAGTGCTCTCTGATTCTCATCATTCTGTAAGAGCTCTCTGAGCTCAGCAGAGTTTGGGTTCTTGGGCTGTGTAAGGCCTCTAAGAGTTGCCAAATGCCTGAGCTCATTCTGATTAAGGGTAGCAAAGCTGGATGGTGCCCTCTGGGGGTCACTCTCAACAGAGATGGGTACAGTGGACCTCTCTGCCCCGGCCATTGCTCTTAAGTGTGGGTGGATGTGTTGCAATCTACCTACACTTGGGTTTACCTACTAAACCTATCTAGTAGTTGTAGTCAGGGTGTGCTACTCCCTTTGCTCTACAACAACTAAGTTCAGTAGAACTTAAGTATATCTAATCTTGTTTTATATGTACCTACAGGTACCTATGTGATCTTTCAATTGGTAACCAAGAGATTACAATGGTAAAACACAGCAAGCTCAAATCCCACCGCTGCCACCAATGTGAGAAGTTGGCCTGGTATATGATGCTCACTAGTTAAAGTGATCACCTTGTACCATGCCAAGCAACCCTTATGGTGTGGTTGTAAGTCAACCTTTTCGGACTAGCTGCCCTAGTGGTAGCGTAGGCTAAGCAGTCTTTGAGGCTAAACTCGTGAAGCGTGTTAAGCAAGCTGTTTTACCAATAGCAACCCCCTTTTATACCAATGAAAGGACACCACACAGATATATATTCAAAATATATATGTATTTATTTCTCAAAGTAACCCCTAGTCTCTTTATGAGCACAGGAGCACAAATCGTCAAACAAGATTATCACAGAATACACAGAAGTTGCACTTTATATGGATAGGCCCTGGTGGCCACTCGAACCATATACTAAAATAGTGGTATAAGTACCACGTACAGAAAAGGGAAAAGGCCTAGGGCCTCTAGAATCGCTGGGCCTACAAGGAGCTAACGTCAGTTAGTGACCAGGAGGTCCACGGGTGGCGTGTGCAGAGCAAATAGTCACACGCGGGCTCCCATAGGTTTCAATGGGTGCGTAAAAAGTACAAAGTTACTGCAAAAGGAATCTTCCGGATGACCTAGGAACTTAAGATTTGGAACACAGGCACTAGAGATGTATTACGACACATGGGCACCGGAGTACCAGCTTTACCTCACCCACAGGAAGCGGGTGCATAGGCCTCAAAGTGCGTCGGGTTTCTTCTATCTGTTCCGTTGAGCCTGGGACAAAGATGCTGCAGGCGGTCGGTCGGGAAGAGATGCAGTGGATCCAAGAGTGGATCGGAGATGTTGAAGACCTGTAAGCAGAGGGGACAGTGTTCACAGTCACTAGCCAGTGACCAGCGTGGCACCAAGTGGGTACCAGGCGATGTCGGGTGCAAACAGGAAGGAAGGTGTAGCTTGACTCTGCAGCCACGTGGTCCCTGAAGGTCGACGACGTCCAGGAGTCGAGTCACGAGCTGTCCCACGCAGGCTCTCGCTGTCGGCGGTGTCGGCGACTTGATCGAAGCAAACAAGCCTTGGCAAAAGCAATTGTTGTAGGCAAGGAGTTTAAGCTGATGGTTCTGACCAGCAAGGTCAGAGGAACTGCTCCTTTGGAGGGGAGCAAGGGCCAGTCTGGAGCAACCAGACCAGGATGCTTTAAGCCTGTTAACATGGAGTACCCTGTGGGGACTCCTGGGAGTTCCTAGGTCGACCAAGTAGGTGACCTCTCCCTTCTTTTCCAGGATTGTATGGGGTCCAGACCATTTGTCTTGGAGTGCTGCTGGGGCCACTGGCTCCAACACCCATACCTTCTGTCCTGGCTGAAACTCAACCAAGACAGCCTTTTGGTCATGCCAAGCTTTCTGTAAGGCCTGGCTTGCCTCAAGGTTTTTGGATGCCTTCTCCATATACTCAGCCATCCTGGAGCGGAGACCAAGTACATAGTCCACTATGTCTAGCTTAGGCTTTTTGAGAGGTAACTCCCAGCCTTCCTTCACCAAACACAGTGGGCCTCTCACAGGGTGCCCAAACAACAATTCAAAGGGGCTGTAGCCAACTCCTTTTTGTGGGACCTCTCTGTAAGCAAACAGAAGGCAGGGTAGAAGGATGTCCCATCTTCGCCTGAGCTTTTCAGGTAATCCTTTGATCATACCCTTTAGGGTCTTGTTGAATCTCTCAACAAGCCCATTGCATTGTGGGTGATAAGGGGTGGTGAACTTGTAGTTGACACCACATTCCTTCCACATAGCTGTTAAGTATCCTGACATAAAGTTGGTACCTCTGTCAGATACTACCTCCTTAGGAAACCCCACTCTGGAGAATACTCCCAGCAGGGCCCTGGCCACAACAGGGGCTGTAGTGGTCCTAAGGGGAATTGCCTCTGGATACCTGGTGGCATGATCCACTACCACCAGTATAAATCTGTGCCCAGATGCAGTGGGAGGATCCATGGGACCCACTATGTCTATTCCCACTCTTTCAAAGGGAACCCCCACCACAGGTAGTGGTATCAGGGGGGCCTTTGTTGTGCCACCTGATTTGCCACTGGCTTGGCAGGTAACACAGGAGCGACAAAACTCCTTTGTATCTTCATTCATATGAGGCCAGTGAAAGTGAGGGACAAGTCTGTCCCAGGTCTTGTTCTGGCCTAGGTGTCCTGCTAAAGGAATATCATGGGCCAAGGTAAGAAGGAAGCCCCTAAATTGCAGAGGTATAACCAACCTCCTGGTTGCACCAGGCTTGGGGTCTCTAGCCTCTGAATAAAGGAGCCCTTCATCCCAATACACTTTATGGGTACCTTGAGCATTCCCAGCAGCCTCAGCAGCAGCCAGCTGTCTGAGGGGTTCAAGAGAGGGACAGGATAACTGAGCCTGCCTCAAGTCAGCCCTTGAAGGTCCCCCTGTCCCCAGAAACTCAACCTGGTCAGGTTCAAGCTCTTCAGGGACAGTTCCTTCAGGGTTGTAGGAAGGTGGATATCTGACTATGGTTACCCCCAAATTTTTGCCTAGTGTCTAGCTGGTTTTTCGACTTAGTTGGCCTGAGATCCTGCTATTCAGGATCTCAGCCTGGCTGTTCTCTCTTTAAAATGGACTCCATGTACCCTAGGTACATACCCAATTGGTTGGATCACCCTGTCAGCCCCTGTACCAGTGTACACTAGGTACCCAGGGCATTGGTGTACCCAAGGCCTGCCAAGGGCTGCAGCATGTATTATGCCACCCCAGGCTTGGCCTAACAATTTGACACAACTGGCTGATCACTCAGCTGGGGTAAGTTGGTGTAATCACCTCTTACTTAGGTGTAGTATACCTATACCTAACCTTAAATGGGACACCTGGTAACCTATAAGTCACTCCTATGGCAGGCCTTAACAATCCTGAAGGCAGAGTGCTTGGTTCCATGTGAGATGGTGCTCTGGCATGAGCTGAGCCTGTCTGCAGTGGTCGGAACAACTTCCTTCTACTGTTTCCAGATATCGTCATACCATATACTCTTAAGTGCATTATGAACCTCGCGGTTAAATGCTATCTTTGGTTTGGCTTTATCAAAACATGTCGAGTAAGGTGTCATACGAATTGGAATACTAACCCCTCGCCAATTCTGGCGACGGGGTTAGCATTCCACCCTTCTAGAGGGACACGACATGTACAGTGCCTGAAACCCGGGTAAAATCAGACATAGCCTCAGCTCCACAAAATGGATGCTGCCACCACAGACACAAGTCTGCCCTCCTGCTGCTGGGAGTCCTTTCAGCTTGGGAGGTGTGGACAAAGGGTTTCCTGCCAGGGGAGGTGCGTGCACCACCCCAGACAGGATTTTGTGTATTGGTCAGGTAGGGCTTGAAAGAAACCAGACATGCCTGTGGCTCACAAGGAGCCTCGGTGCATATGCCAGTTCAAACCGGTCCTGGGGCACACCAGTCCCGGGCCTGGGGCGAGCTGGACAAAGGATTGGGGGTGTAACCACCCCCCTTCCTGGTCCCACCCATAGGGAGGGACCTAGCAGGTAGTCCGGCCCCTAGAATCCGAATAAAGGTAGGAGCTGTGTCCTAAGACTTCAGACATCCTGGAATCAACTTGAAACTAAGAAGAAGACGGGAACTTCGACATTCTGCTGCACAGAAGACTGAAGAAAATCTCCCCTGTGGTCAGGGAGTGACCACCTTGCTAACGCAAGCACCATCCAGCGAATCAACGTCTGCTTTGCCGCCGCCTCCCGCCGGAGCCCGAGCCCAGAGACTGACAAGACCTGGACCTCCAGACCTCTCACCGCCCGATCCACAGTCCCTGCAAAGAGGAGACCCGTGGAGGCACCGAGACACGTGGAGCCAGCCATCTTGAAACGACTACGACAAGCTGACCAGTGCAACAACCGAGGCTCCCTCCAAGTTGTGCTTTGGGTCCTGAGAAGCCCAACCCTCGAGCAGCATCTGCACCAAAGGTGAGCCCTCCAGCATCTCCACGATCTGCGTGGGGCCCTTCTGCATTTTGCCACTCGACGCGCCTAACCGGTTGCTGGCCCGCTGGCTAGTGGCCATCTTGGCGACGAAATCTACGACAAACACCGCTGGTCTGGTTGCTCCAGACTGGCCCTTGCTCCCCTCCAAAGGAGCAGTTCCTTTGACCTTGCTGGTCAGAACCATCAGCTTAAACTCCTTGCCTACAACAATTGCTTTTGCCAAGGCTTGTTTGCTTCGATCAAGTCGCCGACACCGCCGACAGCGAGAGCCTGCGTGGGACAGCTCGTGACTCGACTCCTGGACGTCGTCGACCTTCAGGGACCACGTGGCTGCAGAGTCAAGCTACACCTTCCTTCCTGTTTGCACCCGACATCGCCTGGTACCCCCCTGGTGCCACGCTGGTCACTGGCTAGTGACTGTGAACACTGTCCCCTCTGCTTACAGGTCTTCAACATCTCCGATCCACTCTTGGATCCACTGCATCTCTTCCCGACCGACCGCCTGCAGCACTTTTGTCTACAGGCCCCACGGAACCGATAGAAGAAACCCGACGCACTTCGAGGCCTATGCACCCGCTTCCTGTGGGTGAGGTAAAGCTGGCACTCCTGTGCCCAAGTGTAGTATTACATCTCTAGTGCCTGTGTTCCAAATCTTAAGTTCCTAGGTCATCCGGAAGATTCCTTTTGCAGTAACTTTGTACTTTTTACGCACCCATTGAAACCTATGGGAGCACGCGTGTGACTATTTGCTCTGCACACGCCACCCGTGGACCTCCTGGTCACTAACTGACGTTAGCTCCTTGTAGGCCCAGCGATTCTAGAGGCCCTAGGCCTTTTTCCTTTTCTGTTCGTGGTACTTATACCACTATTTTAGTATATGGTTTGAGTGGCCACCAGGGCCTATCCATATAACGTGCAACTTCTGTGTATTCTGTGATAATCTTGTTTGACGATTTGTGCTCCTGTGCTCATAAAGAGACTAGGGGTTACTTTGAGAAATAAATACATATATATTTTGAATATATATCTGTGTGGTGTCCTTTCATTGGTATAAAAGGGGGTTGCATTTGGTAAAACAGCTGGCTTAACACGCTTCACGAGTTTAGCCTCAAAGACTGCTTAGCCTACGCTACCACTAGGGCAGCTAGTCCGAAAAGGTTGACTTACAACCACACCATAAGGGTTGCTTGGCATGGTACAAGGTGATCACTTTAACTAGTGAGCATCATATACCAGGCCAACTTCTCACATTGGTGGCAGCGGTGGGATTTGAGCTTGCTGTGTTTTACCATTGTAATCTCTTGGTTACCAATTGAAAGATCACATAGGTACCTGTAGGTACATATAAAACAAGATTAGATATACTTAAGTTCTACTGAACTTAGTTGTTGTAGAGCAAAGCGAGTAGCACACCCTGACTACAACTACTAGATAGGTTTAGTAGGTAAACCCAAGTGTAGGTAGATTGCAACACATCCACCCACACTTAAGAGCAATGGCCGGGGCAGAGGGGTCCACTGTACCCATCTCTGTCGAGAGTGACCCCCAGAGGGCACCAACCAGCTTTGCTACCCTTAATCAGAATGAGCTCAGGCATTTGGCAACTCTTAGAGGCCTTAAACAGCCCAAGAACCCAAACTCTGCTGAGCTCAGAGAGCTCTTACAGAATGATGAGAATCAGAGAGCACTCAAGAAAGCTTCCCAGTTAGCCCCCTTAGGGACAGGAACAGGAGGCCCCCCTTCTGAAGATGCCACTGAAGTACCCCTTCCCAATAGTCACCCCTTAGATGGGATGCCTACCACAGAGGATGAGAGTGAAAAGGATACTGACAGTAGTGAGGATGAAGGGAGAACTAGCCCAGTGCCAAGTGTTATACTTGGCCCAGCTAAACTAAGGCTATTGGGGACTGACAGTGGGTTCACCCCACTGGATCTCCCCAGTGGACTTAACACAGGGCTTGGAAGGCAAAGGAATCGCTCAGGTGACTCCAATGCTTCCCATGGCTCTAGAGGCTCTCAAGGTCACTCCAGGAGAAGGATGACCACCCCTCAGAGGAGGGAACATGAGGCCAAGATGCAAGAAGCCCAGCTGAGGATCAGGAAGCAGGAGATAGAAGTAGCCCTGATGGAAGAAAAACTGAGCAAGGCTAGGCAGCATAGAGAGAGTGGGTCTATACCCACTGGTGGCAGCAATGTCCCTAGGGACAAAGATAGGGTCTTTGACAATAGGAACCTGTCCAAGATTGTGCCCCCCTACAAAGGTGGGGATGACATCCACAAATGGATGACTGCTCTTGAGAGAGCCTGCAAAGTGCAGCAGGTTCCTGAAGACCAGTGGGCAGCAATCTTATGGCTCTCCTTTGAGGGGAGAGGCAGAGATAGACTCCTCACTGTTAGAGAAGAGGATGTCAGAAATTACAGAGTCCTGAAGAGTGTCCTAGTTGATGGGTTAGGCTTAACCACTGAACAGTACAGGTTAATGTTCAGAGACACCCAGAAGACACAGACTCAGGACTGGTCTGAATATGTGGAATGTGCCACTAAGGCTTTGGAGGGTTGGTTGCTGGGAAGTAAGGTGTCTGATTATACAGGATTGTACAATTTGATGATGAGAGAGCAGATTTTAAGTAATTGTCAAAACCAGCTTCTCCATCAACACCTGGTAGACTCAGATTTGACCTCTCCCCAAGAATTGGGAAAGAGGGCAGATAAATGGGTCAGGACCAGGATCAGGCCTAAAAACCAGGGTGGTGACCAAAAGAAAGATACCACCAAGCCTCAAGAGAAGGGTGGGGATAAAGAAAAAGAGAAACCTTCCTCAGGGCCCCAAAACTCCACACAGGGTGGTGGGTCCCAAGCTCCCTCCTCTACCACAGCCAAAAAGCCCTACTGCCATGAGTGTAAAACTCCTGGGCATTGGAAAACTGACAGCGGTTGCCCAAGGGCTAAAAACAAAACTGTTCCTCCAATTACTCCTGTCACACCCCCTATTACTTTCAGCAGTAATCCCCCAGGTGGTGGGAGTGCCCCCAGAAATCTGGGTGGGTTTACTTGGGGAACACAGGGGGACCCTGGCTTAGCCAATTCCCCTGCAGCAGATACTCTTGTCTGTGATGGTGGCATGGGGTTTGCCAACTTCACTGCCTGTCCCAACACTTTGGGTAGGTACAGACAGGAGCCCTACATCAATGGTACAAAAGCTGAGGCCTACAGAGACACTGGAGCTAGCATCACAATGGTGGCCCATTGGCTAGTTCCCTCTGAGCAGCTTTTGCCTGGTTTCTCCTACCAGGTGACCAACATTGATGGCAAACAGAACAGTCATCCCATGGCAGAGGTATGTCTCAGCTGGGGAGGTGTCACTGGCCCTAAAAGGGTGGCAGTGTCCCCAACCTTGCCTGTAGACTGCTTACTGGGGAATGACTTAGAACTCTCAGCTTGGGCTGGAGTTGAACAAGACACCCATTCTAAAATGGTAGGCCTGTCACAAAAGGGTAGGGGGGTTGTGCCATTCACAACCCCTGTCCAAATAGATTTCCTCCCTGAAAAGGTTGGAAGGGCAGTGGTAGCCACAGCCCAGGCACAGACAGACTTCCCTGTAGAGACTGGCAGAGCTGTGACAGTCACAGCTCAAACACAAACTGAGTGCCCCCCTGAAAAGGTTGGCAAGGCTGTAATGGTCTCAGCCTATACTCAGACTGACATAGGTGTAGTGAAGCCTGAAACAATGGATCACTCCACACAAACTGAGAGTAGTGGGGAGGAAGAAAAGTCTCCCTCTCCCCAGACATTAGGAAAAGGTCAGCCTCCTCAGGGATCTGACCTCACCCCTTGTGAAGGAACTGCCCCAGAGGTAGCCAGGCCTGGCCTGGCAGAGCCTCTGATGTCAGTGGCCCCTTCCAAGGTGGGACCCAGTCTGGTGCAGGTAGCCTGCCTCTCTCTACCCTGCCTCAGTCAGCCCAGGGCTGCAGAGGTCAGGGAGGCCAGTGGACCCCCAGAGGGCCCCTGTCCACAAGAACCCCCCCATCAAAAGAATGAGGATTGCCTGGCTAGTAGCCCTAGTCAGGTGATGGGTAAAAACATTCCTGAGGGATCTCCTTTACAGGTAGTTAGGGACCCCCCCCAGAGGGATTCTGTTGGGCACAGGCAAACCTGGGACCTTAGGGCCCCAAACCTGACCTGTCCCTCCAGTAAGCCCACAAAAGGGACCCAGCCTCCAGCTTTAGGTAGCCAGAGGCTGACCCTGAGAGCACAGTGCAACTCAGTTAAGGAAAGAAAGGCATCCATGGTGGAGGGGGATTGGAGGAAGCTGAGGCCTCACTTTGAGGACACTCACTTCAGTACTCCATCTCAACACCAGCCTTTTACTTTGCCAAGACACACCAAAGGTAGAGATTCCCTATGGTGGAGACCCTCTGATACCCTTAGGGTGAGGGATTGCTTAGTGGACCATGAGACAGGGGGTAACCATGCCAGTGCTGGTTCCTCCTTATATGGCCACTTGGGCAATATAGGCTTACCTGGTCAAGGTCAGCCTTATCTCCCTTCGTTTGGGGGGGGGTTGTGTAGGAAGGTGGATATCTGACTATGGTTACCCCCAAATTTTTGCCTAGTGTCTAGCTGGTTTTTCGACTTAGTTGGCCTGAGATCCTGCTATTCAGGATCTCAGCCTGGCTGTTCTCTCTTTAAAATGGACTCCATGTACCCTAGGTACATACCCAATTGGTTGGATCACCCTGTCAGCCCCTGTACCAGTGTACACTAGGTACCCAGGGCATTGGTGTACCCAAGGCCTGCCAAGGGCTGCAGCATGTATTATGCCACCCCAGGCTTGGCCTAACAATTTGACACAACTGGCTGATCACTCAGCTGGGGTAAGTTGGTGTAATCACCTCTTACTTAGGTGTAGTATACCTATACCTAACCTTAAATGGGACACCTGGTAACCTATAAGTCACTCCTATGGCAGGCCTTAACAATCCTGAAGGCAGAGTGCTTGGTTCCATGTGAGATGGTGCTCTGGCATGAGCTGAGCCTGTCTGCAGTGGTCGGAACAACTTCCTTCTACTGTTTCCAGATATCGTCATACCATATACTCTTAAGTGCATTATGAACCTCGCGGTTAAATGCTATCTTTGGTTTGGCTTTATCAAAACATGTCGAGTAAGGTGTCATACGAATTGGAATACTAACCCCTCGCCAATTCTGGCGACGGGGTTAGCATTCCACCCTTCTAGAGGGACACGACATGTACAGTGCCTGAAACCCGGGTAAAATCAGACATAGCCTCAGCTCCACAAAATGGATGCTGCCACCACAGACACAAGTCTGCCCTCCTGCTGCTGGGAGTCCTTTCAGCTTGGGAGGTGTGGACAAAGGGTTTCCTGCCAGGGGAGGTGCGTGCACCACCCCAGACAGGATTTTGTGTATTGGTCAGGTAGGGCTTGAAAGAAATCAGACATGCCTGTGGCTCACAAGGAGCCTCGGTGCATATGCCAGTTCAAACCGGTCCTGGGGCACACCAGTCCCGGGCCTGGGGCGAGCTGGACAAAGGATTGGGGGTGTAACCACCCCCCTTCCTGGTCCCACCCATAGGGAGGGACCTAGCAGGTAGTCCGGCCCCTAGAATCCGAATAAAGGTAGGAGCTGTGTCCTAAGACTTCAGACATCCTGGAATCAACTTGAAACTAAGAAGAAGACGGGAACTTCGACATTCTGCTGCACAGAAGACTGAAGAAAATCTCCCCTGTGGTCAGGGAGTGACCACCTTGCTAACGCAAGCACCATCCAGCGAATCAACGTCTGCTTTGCCGCCGCCTCCCGCCGGAGCCCGAGCCCAGAGACTGACAAGACCTGGACCTCCAGACCTCTCACCGCCCGATCCACAGTCCCTGCAAAGAGGAGACCCGTGGAGGCACCGAGACACGTGGAGCCAGCCATCTTGAAACGACTACGACAAGCTGACCAGTGCAACAACCGAGGCTCCCTCCAAGTTGTGCTTTGGGTCCTGAGAAGCCCAACCCTCGAGCAGCATCTGCACCAAAGGTGAGCCCTCCAGCATCTCCACGATCTGCGTGGGGCCCTTCTGCATTTTGCCACTCGACGCGCCTAACCGGTTGCTGGCCCGCTGGCTAGTGGCCATCTTGGCGACGAAATCTACGACAAACACCGCTGGTCTGGTTGCTCCAGACTGGCCCTTGCTCCCCTCCAAAGGAGCAGTTCCTTTGACCTTGCTGGTCAGAACCATCAGCTTAAACTCCTTGCCTACAACAATTGCTTTTGCCAAGGCTTGTTTGCTTCGATCAAGTCGCCGACACCGCCGACAGCGAGAGCCTGCGTGGGACAGCTCGTGACTCGACTCCTGGACGTCGTCGACCTTCAGGGACCACGTGGCTGCAGAGTCAAGCTACACCTTCCTTCCTGTTTGCACCCGACATCGCCTGGTACCCCCCTGGTGCCACGCTGGTCACTGGCTAGTGACTGTGAACACTGTCCCCTCTGCTTACAGGTCTTCAACATCTCCGATCCACTCTTGGATCCACTGCATCTCTTCCCGACCGACCGCCTGCAGCACTTTTGTCTACAGGCCCCACGGAACCGATAGAAGAAACCCGACGCACTTCGAGGCCTATGCACCCGCTTCCTGTGGGTGAGGTAAAGCTGGCACTCCTGTGCCCAAGTGTAGTATTACATCTCTAGTGCCTGTGTTCCAAATCTTAAGTTCCTAGGTCATCCGGAAGATTCCTTTTGCAGTAACTTTGTACTTTTTACGCACCCATTGAAACCTATGGGAGCACGCGTGTGACTATTTGCTCTGCACACGCCACCCGTGGACCTCCTGGTCACTAACTGACGTTAGCTCCTTGTAGGCCCAGCGATTCTAGAGGCCCTAGGCCTTTTTCCTTTTCTGTTCGTGGTACTTATACCACTATTTTAGTATATGGTTTGAGTGGCCACCAGGGCCTATCCATATAACGTGCAACTTCTGTGTATTCTGTGATAATCTTGTTTGACGATTTGTGCTCCTGTGCTCATAAAGAGACTAGGGGTTACTTTGAGAAATAAATACATATATATTTTGAATATATATCTGTGTGGTGTCCTTTCATTGGTATAAAAGGGGGTTGCATTTGGTAAAACAGCTGGCTTAACACGCTTCACGAGTTTAGCCTCAAAGACTGCTTAGCCTACGCTACCACTAGGGCAGCTAGTCCGAAAAGGTTGACTTACAACCACACCATAAGGGTTGCTTGGCATGGTACAAGGTGATCACTTTAACTAGTGAGCATCATATACCAGGCCAACTTCTCACAAGGGTCTTCTAGATCAGCTTCCTGGGAAGGCTGATCATCACTCTGAGGCAGGGGGGAAGGCACAGCCTTGACCCTCCTGTTCTTCTTCTTGGTAGGTGCTTGGTCCATTGTTCCAGGATCCAAGACCTGTGGTTCAGTGAGGCACTTTTTGGCCTGTGACCTGGTCACAGCAAGGACATGTGATGATATACCTAACATCTCTGCATGAGTCCTGTACTCCACTTCTGACCATAGAGAACTCTCTAGGTCGTTGCCCAACAAACATTCTACTGGGAGGTCTGCACTAACCACAACCCTTTTGAGGCCAGTTACCCCTCCCCATGAGAAGTTAACAACTGCCACACTATGTGAAGTAGTGGCATTGCTGGCATTGGTCACCAGGTAGTTCTCACCTGGTATGTACTGTCCAGGGTCCACAAAGCCTGGTGTCACCATAGTGACACTGGCACATGTGTCCCTGTAGGCTTGAGCCACTTTGTCATTAATTAAAGGAGTCTGTCTGTACTTGCCCAGGTTACTGGGGCTCACAGTCAGGGACAAATCAATGTCCCCATCACAGATCAAGACTGCCTGTGTCAGGGTTCTGTCTAAGTCAGAATCTCCTTCAGTTCCCATAGTGATTCCCACTACACCCTTTGTCTGGGGACCAACACTGCTAACAGTAGTACTGGGAGCAGGTGCCTTAGGGGCAACAGTGTTGGGGGCTCCACCCTTTTTGCAATCACTAGTCCAGTGAGTTGTATTCTTGCAATGATTGCACCAGGGTTTCTTTTGACCTTCTTTCTTCTTTTTGGACTGTTGGGACCCACCCTCCTTAGTAGTAGTTTGGGGCCCTGTTGAAGACTTCTGGTCTTTAGGTTTCTGATCTCCACCCTTTTGGTCTGTTTTCTTCTGATCACCCCCTTGGCCCTGGTTCTGGTTCTTTTGCTTAACCCTGGTTCTGACCCATTTGTCTGCCTTCTTTCCCAATTCTTGGGGAGAGGTCAGATCAGAGTCAACCAAGTGTTGATGCAGTTGCTGGTTTTGACAGTTATTTAAAATCTGTTCTCTCATCATCAAATTATACAATCCTGTAAAATCAGATACCTTACTTCCCAGCAACCAACCCTCCAAAGCCTTAGTGGCACATTCAATGTATTCAGACCAGTCCTGAGTCTGTGTCTTTTGGGTGTCTCTGAACATTAACCTGTACTGCTCAGTGGTTAAGCCTAACCCATCAACTAGAACACTCTTCAGGACTCTGTAGTTTCTGACATCCTCTTCTCTAACAGTGAGGAGTCTGTCTCTGCCTCTTCCCTCAAAGGAGAGCCAGAGGATTGCTGCCCACTGGTCTTCAGGAACCTGCTGTACTTTGCAGGCCCTCTCAAGAGCAGTTATCCACTTGTGGATGTCATCCCCACTTTTGTAGGGGGGCACAACCTTAGACAGGTTTCTATTATCGAAAACCCTATCTTTGTCCTTAGGGACAATGCTGCCACCAGTGGGTATAGACCCACTCTCTTTATGCTGTCTAGCCTTGCTAAGTTTCTCTTCCATCAGGGCTACTTCTAGCTCCTGCTTCCTGATCCTCAGCTGAGCTTCTTGCATCTTGGCCTCATGTTCCCTCCTCTGAGGGGTGGTCATCCTTCTCCTGGAGTGACCTTGAGAGCCTCTAGAGCCATGGGAAGCATTGGAGTCACCTGAGCGATTCCTTTGCCTTCCAAGCCCTGTGTTAAGTCCACTGGGGAGATCCAGTGGGGTGAACCCACTGTCAATCCCCAATAGCCTTAGTTTAGCTGGGCCAAGTATAACACTTGGCACTGGGCTAGTTCTCCCTTCATCCTCACTACTGTCAGTATCCTTTTCACTCTCCTCCTCTGTGGTAGGCATCCCATCTAAGGGGTGACTATTGGGAAGGGGTACTTCAGTGGTATCTTCAGAAGGGGGGCCTCCTGTTCCTGTCCCTAAGGGGGCTAACTGGGAAGCTTTCCTGAGCTCTTTTTGATTTTCATCTTCTTGCAAGAGCTCTCTGAGCAAAGCAGAGGTAGGGTTCTTGGGCTGTTTAAGGCCTCTAAGAGTTGCCAGCTGCCTGAGCTCATTTTGATTAAGGGTAGCATAGATGGATGGTGCCCTCGGGGGGTCACTCTCAACAGAGATGGGTACAGTGGACCCCTCTGCCCCAGCCATTGCTCTTAAGTGTGGGTGGATGTGTTGCAATCTACCTACACTTGGGTTTACCTACTAAACCTATCTAGTAGTTGTAGTCAGGGTGTGCTACTCCCTTTGCTCTACAACAACTAAGTTCAGTAGAACTTAAGTATATCTAATCTTGTTTTATATGTACCTACAGGTACCTATGTGATCTTTCAATTGGTAACCAAGAGATTACAATGGTAAAACACAGCAAGCTCAAATCCAACCGCTGCTCACCAATGTGAGAAGTTGGCCTGGTATATGATGCTCACTAGTTAAAGTGATCACCTTGTACCATGCCAAGCAACCCTTATGGTGTGGTTGTAAGTCAACCTTTTCGGACCAGCTGCCCTAGTGGTAGCGTAGGCTAAGCAGTCTTTGAGGCTAAACTCGTGATGCGTGTTAAGCAAGCTGTTTTACCAATAGTAACCCCCTTTTATACCAATGAAAGGACACCACACAGATATATACTCAAAATATATATGTATTTATTTCTCAAAGTAACCCCTAGTCTCTTTATGAGCACAGGAGCACAAATCGTCAAACAAGATTATCACAGAATACACAGAAGTTGCACTTTATATGGATAGGCCCTGGTGGCCACTCGAACCATATACTAAAATAGTGGTATAAGTACCACGAACAGAAAAGGGAAAAGGCCTAGGGCCTCTAGAATCGCTGGGCCTACAAGGAGCTAACGTCAGTTAGTGACCAGGAGGTCCACGGGTGGCGTGTGCAGAGCAAATAGTCACACGCGTGCTCCCATAGGTTTCAATGGGTGCGTAAAAAGTACAAAGTTACTGCAAAAGGAATCTTCCGGATGACCTAGGAACTTAAGATTTGGAACACAGGCACTAGAGATGTAATACTACACTTGGGCACAGGTGTGCCAGCTTTACCTCACCCACAGGAAGCGGGTGCATAGGCCTCGAAGTGCGTCGGGTTTCTTCTATCTGTTCCGTGGGGCCTGTAGACAAAAGGGCTGCAGGCGGTCGGTCGGGAAGAGATGCAGTGGATCCAAGAGTGGATCGGAGATGTTGAAGACCTGTAAGCAGAGGGGACAGTGTTCACAGTCACTAGCCAGTGACCAGCGTGGCACCAGGTGGGTACCAGGCGATGTCGGGTGCAAACAGGAAGGAAGGTGTAGCTTGACTCTGCAGCCACGTGGTCCCTGAAGGTCGACGACGTCCAGGAGTCGAGTCACGAGCTGTCCCACGCAGGCTCTCGCTGTCGGCGGTGTCGGCGACTTGATCGAAGCAAACAAGCCTTGGCAAAAGCAATTGTTGTAGGCAAGGAGTTTAAGCTGATGGTTCTGACCAGCAAGGTCAGAGGAACTGCTCCTTTGGAGGGGAGCAAGGGCCAGTCTGGAGCAACCAGACCAGCGGTGTTTGTCGTAGATTTCGTCGCCAAGATGGCCACTAGCCAGCGGGCCAGCAATCGGTTAGGCGCGTCGAGTGGCAAAATGCAGAAGGGCCCCACGCAGATCGTGGAGATGCTGGAGGGCTCACCTTTGGTGCAGATGCTGCTCGAGGGTTGGGCTTCTCAGGACCCAAAGCACAACTTGGAGGGAGCCTCGGTTGTTGCACTGGTCAGCTTGTCGTAGTCGTTTCAAGATGGCTGGCTCCACGTGTCTCGGTGCCTCCACGGGTCTCCTCTTTGCAGGGACTGTGGATCGGGCGGTGAGAGGTCTGGAGGTCCAGGTCTTGTCAGTCTCTGGGCTCGGGCTCCGGCGGGAGGCGGCGGCAAAGCAGACGTTGATTCGCTGGATGGTGCTTGCGTTAGCAAGGTGGTCACTCCCTGACCACAGGGGAGATTGGCTTCAGTCCTCTGTGCAGCAGAGCGTCGAAGTTCCCGTCTTCTTCTTAGTTTTAAGTTGATTCCAGGATGTCTGAAGTCTTAGGACACAGCTCCTACCTTTATTCGGATTCTAGGGGCCGGACTACCTGCTAGGTCCCTCCCTATGGGTGGGACCAGGAAGGGGGGTGGTTACACCCCCAATCCTTTGTCCAGCTCGCCCCAGGCCCGGGACTGGTGTGCCCCAGGACCGGTTTGAACTGGCATATGCACCGAGGCTCCTTGTGAGCCACAGGCATGTCTGGTTTCTTTCAAGCCCTACCTGACCAATACACAAAATCCTGTCTGGGGTGGTGCACGCACCTCCCCTGGCAGGAAACCCTTTGTCCACACCTCCCAAGCTGGAAGGACTCCCAGCAGCAGGAGGGCAGACTTGTGTCTGTGGTGGCAGCATCCATTTTGTGGAGCTGAGGCTATGTCTGATTTTACCCGGGTTTCAGGTACTGTACATGTCGTGTCCCTCTAGAAGGGTGGAATGCTAACCCCGTCGCCAGAATTGGCGAGGGGTTAGTATTCCAATTCGTATGACACCTTACTCGACATGTTTTGATAAAGCCAAACCAAAGATAGCATTTAACCGCGAGGTTCATAATGCACTTAAGAGTATATGGTATGACGATATCTGGAAACAGTAGAAGGAAGTTGTTCCGACCACTGCAGACAGGCTCAGCTCATGCCAGAGCACCATCTCACATGGAACCAAGCACTCTGCCTTCAGGATTGTTAAGGCCTGCCATAGGAGTGACTTATAGGTTACCAGGTGTCCCATTTAAGGTTAGGTATAGGTATACTACACCTAAGTAAGAGGTGATTACACCAACTTACCCCAGCTGAGTGATCAGCCAGTTGTGTCAAATTGTTAGGCCAAGCCTGGGGTGGCATAATACATGCTGCAGCCCTTGGCAGGCCTTGGGTACACCAATGCCCTGGGTACCTAGTGTACACTGGTACAGGGGCTGACAGGGTGATCCACTTCCAATTGGTTATGCACCTAGGGTGCATAGTTTTAATTTAGTAGAGAGAACAGCAGGCTGGGGGTCTGATTGGCAGGCCCACAGCCTCAATATGTCAAAAACCAGTGAAGCAAAAAGCAAAAATTTGGGGTGACCATAGGATAGCAGACCCTACTCTCCTACACCCAGCGATTCTAGAGGCCCTAGGCCTTTTCCCTTTTCTGTTCGTGGTACTTATACCACTATTTTAGTATATGGTTCGAGCGGCCACCAGGGCCTATCCATATAAAGTGCAACTTCTGTGTATTCTACTGTAATCTTGTTTGACGATTTGTGCTCCTGTGCTCATAAAGAGACTAGGGGTTACTTTGAGAAATAAATACATATATATTTTGAATATATATCTGTGTGGTGTCCTTTCATTGGTATAAAAGGGGGTTGCATTTGGTGAAACAGCTGGCTTAACACGCTTCACGAGTTTAGCCTCAAAGACTGCTTAGCCTACGCTACCACTAGGGCAGCTAGTCCGAAAAGGTTGACTTACAACCACACCATAAGGGTTGCTTGGCATGGTACAAGGTGATCACTTTAACTAGTGAGCATCATATACCAGGCCAACTTCTCACACCCTGGTTCTGGTTCTTTTGCTTAACCCTGGTTCTGACCCATTTGTCTGCCTTCTTTCCCAATTCTTGGGGAGAGGTCAGATCAGAGTCAACCAAGTGTTGATGCAGTTGCTGGTTTTGACAGTTATTTAAAATCTGTTCTCTCATCATCAAATTATACAATCCTGTAAAATCAGATACCTTACTTCCCAGCAACCAACCCTCCAAAGCCTTAGTGGCACAGTCAATGTATTCAGACCAGTCCTGAGTCTGTGTCTTTTGGGTGTCTCTGAACATTAACCTGTACTGTTCAGTGGTTAAGCCTAACCCATTGTGAGAAGTTGGCCTGGTATATGATGCTCACTAGTTAAAGTGATCACCTTGTACCATGCCAAGCAACCCTTATGGTGTGGTTGTAAGTCAACCTTTTCGGACTAGCTGCCCTAGTGGTAGCGTAGGCTAAGCAGTCTTTGAGGCTAAACTCGTGATGCGTGTTAAGCAAGCTGTTTTACCAATAGTAACCCCCTTTTATACCAATGAAAGGACACCACACAGATATATATTCAAAATATATATGTATTTATTTCTCAAAGTAACCCCTAGTCTCTTTATGAGCACAGGAGCACAAATCGTCAAACAAGATTATCACAGAATACACAGAAGTTGCACTTTATATGGATAGGCCCTGGTGGCCACTCGAACCATATACTAAAATAGTGGTATAAGTACCACGAACAGAAAAGGGAAAAGGCCTAGGGCCTCTAGAATCGCTGGGCCTACAAGGAGCTAACGTCAGTTAGTGACCAGGAGGTCCACGGGTGGCGTGTGCAGAGCAAATAGTCACACGCGTGCTCCCATAGGTTTCAATGGGTGCGTAAAAAGTACAAAGTTACTGCAAAAGGAATCTTCCGGATGACCTAGGAACTTAAGATTTGGAACACAGGCACTAGAGATGTAATACTACACTTGGGCACAGGTGTGCCAGCTTTACCTCACCCACAGGAAGCGGGTGCATAGGCCTCGAAGTGCGTCGGGTTTCTTCTATCTGTTCCGTGGGGCCTGTAGACAAAAGTGCTGCAGGCGGTCGGTCGGGAAGAGATGCAGTGGATCCAAGAGTGGATCGGAGATGTTGAAGATCTGTAAGCAGAGGGGACAGTGTTCACAGTCACTAGCCAGTGACCAGCGTGGCACCAGGTGGGTACCAGGCGATGTCGGGTGCAAACAGGAAGGAAGGTGTAGCTTGACTCTGCAGCCACGTGGTCCCTGAAGGTCGACGACGTCCAGGAGTCGAGTCACGAGCTGTCCCACGCAGGCTCTCGCTGTCGGCGGTGTCGGCGACTTGATCGAAGCAAACAAGCCTTGGCAAAAGCAATTGTTGTAGGCAAGGAGTTTAAGCTGATGGTTCTGACCAGCAAGGTCAGAGGAACTGCTCCTTTGGAGGGGAGCAAGGGCCAGTCTGGAGCAACCAGACCAGCGGTGTTTGTCGTAGATTTCGTCGCCAAGATGGCCACTAGCCAGCGGGCCAGCAACCGGTTAGGCGCGTCGAGTGGCAAAATGCAGAAGGGCCCCACGCAGATCGTGGAGATGCTGGAGGGCTCACCTTTGGTGCAGATGCTGCTCGAGGGTTGGGCTTCTCAGGACCCAAAGCACAACTTGGAGGGAGCCTCGGTTGTTGCACTGGTCAGCTTGTCGTAGTCGTTTCAAGATGGCTGGCTCCACGTGTCTCGGTGCCTCCACGGGTCTCCTCTTTGCAGGGACTGTGGATCGGGCGGTGAGAGGTCTGGAGGTCCAGGTCTTGTCAGTCTCTGGGCTCGGGCTCCGGCGGGAGGCGGCGGCAAAGCAGACGTTGATTCGCTGGATGGTGCTTGCGTTAGCAAGGTGGTCACTCCCTGACCACAGGGGAGATTGGCTTCAGTCCTCTGTGCAGCAGAGCGTCGAAGTTCCCGTCTTCTTCTTAGTTTTAAGTTGATTCCAGGATGTCTGAAGTCTTAGGACACAGCTCCTACCTTTATTCGGATTCTAGGGGCCGGACTACCTGCTAGGTCCCTCCCTATGGGTGGGACCAGGAAGGGGGGTGGTTACACCCCCAATCCTTTGTCCAGCTCGCCCCAGGCCCGGGACTGGTGTGCCCCAGGACCGGTTTGAACTGGCATATGCACCGAGGCTCCTTGTGAGCCACAGGCATGTCTGGTTTCTTTCAAGCCCTACCTGACCAATACACAAAATCCTGTCTGGGGTGGTGCACGCACCTCCCCTGGCAGGAAACCCTTTGTCCACACCTCCCAAGCTGAAAGGACTCCCAGCAGCAGGAGGGCAGACTTGTGTCTGTGGTGGCAGCATCCATTTTGTGGAGCTGAGGCTATGTCTGATTTTACCCGGGTTTCAGGCACTGTACATGTCGTGTCCCTCTAGAAGGGTGGAATGCTAACCCCGTCGCCAGAATTGGCGAGGGGTTAGTATTCCAGTTCGTATGACACCTTACTCGACATGTTTTGATAAAGCCAAACCAAAGATAGCATTTAACCGCGAGGTTCATAATGCACTTAAGAGTATATGGTATGACGATATCTGGAAACAGTAGAAGGAAGTTGTTCCGACCACTGCAGACAGGCTCAGCTCATGCCAGAGCACCATCTCACATGGAACCAAGCACTCTGCCTTCAGGATTGTTAAGGCCTGCCATAGGAGTGACTTATAGGTTACCAGGTGTCCCATTTAAGGTTAGGTATAGGTATACTACACCTAAGTAAGAGGTGATTACACCAACTTACCCCAGCTGAGTGATCAGCCAGTTGTGTCAAATTGTTAGGCCAAGCCTGGGGTGGCATAATACATGCTGCAGCCCTTGGCAGGCCTTGGGTACACCAATGCCCTGGGTACCTAGTGTACACTGGTACAGGGGCTGACAGGGTGATCCAACCAATTGGGTATGTACCTAGGGTACATGGAGTCCATTTTAAAGAGAGAACAGCCAGGCTGAGATCCTGAATAGCAGGATCTCAGGCCAACTAATTCGAAAAACCAGCTAGACACTAGGCAAAAATTTGGGGGTAACCATAGTCAGATATCCACCTTCCTACACCACCCCCCCCCTAAATGAAGGGAGATAAGGCTGACCTTGACCAGGTAAGCCTATATTGCCCAAGTGGCCATATAAGGAGGAACCAGCACTGGCATGGTTACCCCCTGTCTCATGGTCCACTAAGCAATCCCTCACCCTAAGGGTATCAGAGGGTCTCCACCATAGGGAATCTCTACCTTTGGTGTGTCTTGGCAAAGTAAAAGGCTGGTGTTGAGATGGAGTACTGAAGTGAGTGTCCTCAAAGTGAGGCCTCAGCTTCCTCCAATCCCCCTCCACCATGGATGCCTTTCTTTCCTTAACTGAGTTGCACTGTGCTCTCAGGGTCAGCCTCTGGCTACCTAAAGCTGGAGGCTGGGTCCCTTTTGTGGGCTTACTGGAGGGACAGGTCAGGTTTGGGGCCCTAAGGTCCCAGGTTTGCCTGTGCCCAACAGAATCCCTCTGGGGGAGGTCCCTAACTACCTGTAAAGGAGATCCCTCAGGAATGTTTTTACCCATCACCTGACTAGGGCTACTAGCCAGGCAATCCTCATTCTTTTGATGGGGGGGTTCTTGTGGACAGGGGCCCTCTGGGGGTCCACTGGCCTCCCTGACCTCTGCAGCCCTGGGCTGACTGAGGCAGGGTAGAGAGAGGCAGGCTACCTGCACCAGACTGGGTCCCACCTTGGAAGGGGCCACTGACATCAGAGGCTCTGCCAGGCCAGGCCTGGCTACCTCTGGGGCAGTTCCTTCACAAGGGGTGAGGTCAGATCCCTGAGGAGGCTGACCTTTTCCTAATGTCTGGGGAGAGGGAGACTTTTCTTCCTCCCCACTACTCTCAGTTTGTGTGGAGTGATCCATTGTTTCAGGCTTCACTACACCTATGTCAGTCTGAGTATAGGCTGAGACCATTACAGCCTTGCCAACCTTTTCAGGGGGGCACTCAGTTTGTGTTTGAGCTGTGACTGTCACAGCTCTGCCAGTCTCTACAGGGAAGTCTGTCTGTGCCTGGGCTGTGGCTACCACTGCCCTTCCAACCTTTTCAGGGAGGAAATCTATTTGGACAGGGGTTGTGAATGGCACAACCCCCCTACCCTTTTGTGACAGGCCTACCATTTTAGAATGGGTGTCTTGTTCAACTCCAGCCCAAGCTGAGAGTTCTAAGTCATTCCCCAGTAAGCAGTCTACAGGCAAGGTTGGGGACACTGCCACCCTTTTAGGGCCAGTGACACCTCCCCAGCTGAGACATACCTCTGCCATGGGATGACTGTTCTGTTTGCCATCAATGTTGGTCACCTGGTAGGAGAAACCAGGCAAAAGCTGCTCAGAGGGAACTAGCCAATGGGCCACCATTGTGGTGCTAGCTCCAGTGTCTCTGTAGGCCTCAGCTTTTGTACCATTGATGTAGGGCTCCTGTCTGTACCTACCCAAAGTGTTGGGACAGGCAGTGAAGTTGGCAAACCCCATGCCACCATCACAGACAAGAGTATCTGCTGCAGGGGAATTGGCTAAGCCAGGGTCCCCCTGTGTTCCCCAAGTAAACCCACCCAGATTTCTGGGGGCACTCCCACCACCTGGGGGATTACTGCTGACAGTAATAGGTGGTGTGACAGGAGTAATTGGAGGAACAGTTTTGTTTTTAGCCCTTGGGCAACCGCTGTCAGTTTTCCAATGCCCAGGAGTTTTACACTCATGGCAGTAGGGCTTTTTGGCTGTGGTAGAGGAGGGAGCTTGGGACCCACCACCCTGTGTGGAGTTTTGGGGCCCTGAGGAAGGTTTCTCTTTTTCTTTATCCCCACCCTTCTCTTGAGGCTTGGTGGTATCTTTCTTTTGGTCACCACCCTGGTTTTTAGGCCTGATCCTGGTCCTGACCCATTTATCTGCCCTCTTTCCCAATTCTTGGGGAGAGGTCAAATCTGAGTCTACCAGGTGTTGATGGAGAAGCTGGTTTTGACAATTACTTAAAATCTGCTCTCTCATCATCAAATTGTACAATCCTGTATAATCAGACACCTTACTTCCCAGCAACCAACCCTCCAAAGCCTTAGTGGCACATTCCACATATTCAGACCAGTCCTGAGTCTGTGTCTTCTGGGTGTCTCTGAACATTAACCTGTACTGTTCAGTGGTTAAGCCTAACCCATCAACTAGGACACTCTTCAGGACTCTGTAATTTCTGACATCCTCTTCTCTAACAGTGAGGAGTCTATCTCTGCCTCTCCCCTCAAAGGAGAGCCATAAGATTGCTGCCCACTGGTCTTCAGGAACCTGCTGCACTTTGCAGGCTCTCTCAAGAGCAGTCATCCATTTGTGGATGTCATCCCCACTTTTGTAGGGGGGCACAATCTTGGACAGGTTCCTATTGTCAAAGACCCTATCTTTGTCCCTAGGGACATTGCTGCCACCAGTGGGTATAGACCCACTCTCTCTATGCTGCCTAGCCTTGCTCAGTTTTTCTTCCATCAGGGCTACTTCTAGCTCCTGCTTCCTGATCCTCAGCTGGGCTTCTTGCATCTTGGCCTCATGTTCCCTCCTCTGAGGGGTGGTCATCCTTCTCCTGGAGTGACCTTGAGAGCCTCTAGAGCCATGGGAAGCATTGGAGTCACCTGAGCGATTCCTTTGCCTTCCAAGCCCTGTGTTAAGTCCACTGGGGAGATCCAGTGGGGTGAACCCACTGTCAGTCCCCAATAGCCTTAGTTTAGCTGGGCCAAGTATAACACTTGGCACTGGACTAGTTCTCCCTTCATCCTCACTACTGTCAGTATCCTTTTCACTCTCATCCTCTGTGGTAGGCATCCCATCTAAGGGGTGACTATTGGAAAGGGGTACCTCAGTGGCATCTTCAGAAGGGGGGCCTCCTGTTCCTGTCCCTAAGGGAGGCTAACTGGGAAGCTTTCCTGAGCTCTTTTTGATTTTCATCTTCTTGCAAGAGCTCTCTGAGCAAAGCAGAGGTAGGGTTCTTGGGCTGTTTAAGGCCTCTAAGAGTTGCCAGCTGCCTGAGCTCATTTTGATTAAGGGTAGCATAGATGGATGGTGCCCTCGGGGGGTCACTCTCAACAGAGATGGGTACAGTGGACCCCTCTGCCCCAGCCATTGCTCTTAAGTGTGGGTGGATGTGTTGCAATCTACCTACACTTGGGTTTACCTACTAAACCTATCTAGTAGTTGTAGTCAGGGTGTGCTACTCCCTTTGCTCTACCACAACTAAGTTCAGTAGAACTTAAGTATATCTAATCTTGTTTTATATGTACCTACAGGTACCTATGTGATCTTTCAATTGGTAACCAAGAGATTACAATGGTAAAACACAGCAAGCTCAAATCCAACCGCTGCTCACCAATGTGAGAAGTTGGCCTGGTATATGATGCTCACTAGTTAAAGTGATCACCTTGTACCATGCCAAGCAACCCTTATGGTGTGGTTGTAAGTCAACCTTTTCGGACTAGCTGCCCTAGTGGTAGCGTAGGCTAAGCAGTCTTTGAGGCTAAACTCGTGATGCGTGTTAAGCAAGCTGTTTTACCAATAGTAACCCCCTTTTATACCAATGAAAGGACACCACACAGATATATATTCAAAATATATATGTATTTATTTCTCAAAGTAACCCCTAGTCTCTTTATGAGCACAGGAGCACAAATCGTCAAACAAGATTATCACAGAATACACAGAAGTTGCACTTTATATGGATAGGCCCTGGTGGCCACTCGAACCATATACTAAAATAGTGGTATAAGTACCACGAACAGAAAAGGGAAAAGGCCTAGGGCCTCTAGAATCGCTGGGCCTACAAGGAGCTAACGTCAGTTAGTGACCAGGAGGTCCACGGGTGGCGTGTGCAGAGCAAATAGTCACACGCGTGCTCCCATAGGTTTCAATGGGTGCGTAAAAAGTACAAAGTTACTGCAAAAGGAATCTTCCGGATGACCTAGGAACTTAAGATTTGGAACACAGGCACTAGAGATGTAATACTACACTTGGGCACAGGTGTGCCAGCTTTACCTCACCCACAGGAAGCGGGTGCATAGGCCTCGAAGTGCGTCGGGTTTCTTCTATCTGTTCCGTGGGGCCTGTAGACAAAAGTGCTGCAGGCGGTCGGTCGGGAAGAGATGCAGTGGATCCAAGAGTGGATCGGAGATGTTGAAGATCTGTAAGCAGAGGGGACAGTGTTCACAGTCACTAGCCAGTGACCAGCGTGGCACCAGGTGGGTACCAGGCGATGTCGGGTGCAAACAGGAAGGAAGGTGTAGCTTGACTCTGCAGCCACGTGGTCCCTGAAGGTTGACGACGTCCAGGAGTCGAGTCACGAGCTGTCCCACGCAGGCTCTCGCTGTCGGCGGTGTCGGCGACTTGATCGAAGCAAACAAGCCTTGGCAAAAGCAATTGTTGTAGGCAAGGAGTTTAAGCTGATGGTTCTGACCAGCAAGGTCAGAGGAACTGCTCCTTTGGAGGGGAGCAAGGGCCAGTCTGGAGCAACCAGACCAGCGGTGTTTGTCGTAGATTTCGTTGCCAAGATGGCCACTAGCCAGCGGGCCAGCAACCGGTTAGGCGCGTCGAGTGGCAAAATGCAGAAGGGCCCCACGCAGATCGTGGAGATGCTGGAGGGCTCACCTTTGGTGCAGATGCTGCTCGAGGGTTGGGCTTCTCAGGACCCAAAGCACAACTTGGAGGGAGCCTCGGTTGTTGCACTGGTCAGCTTGTCGTAGTCGTTTCAAGATGGCTGGCTCCACGTGTCTCGGTGCCTCCACGGGTCTCCTCTTTGCAGGGACTGTGGATCGGGCGGTGAGAGGTCTGGAGGTCCAGGTCTTGTCAGTCTCTGGGCTCGGGCTCCGGCGGGAGGCGGCGGCAAAGCAGACGTTGATTCGCTGGATGGTGCTTGCGTTAGCAAGGTGGTCACTCCCTGACCACAGGGGAGATTGGCTTCAGTCCTCTGTGCAGCAGAGCGTCGAAGTTCCCGTCTTCTTCTTAGTTTTAAGTTGATTCCAGGATGTCTGAAGTCTTAGGACACAGCTCCTACCTTTATTCGGATTCTAGGGGCCGGACTACCTGCTAGGTCCCTCCCTATGGGTGGGACCAGGAAGGGGGGTGGTTACACCCCCAATCCTTTGTCCAGCTCGCCCCAGGCCCGGGACTGGTGTGCCCCAGGACCGGTTTGAACTGGCATATGCACCGAGGCTCCTTGTGAGCCACAGGCATGTCTGGTTTCTTTCAAGCCCTACCTGACCAATACACAAAATCCTGTCTGGGGTGGTGCACGCAACTCCCCTGGCAGGAAACCCTTTGTCCACACCTCCCAAGCTGAAAGGACTCCCAGCAGCAGGAGGGCAGACTTGTGTCTGTGGTGGCAGCATCCATTTTGTGGAGCTGAGGCTATGTCTGATTTTACCCGGGTTTCAGGCACTGTACATGTCGTGTCCCTCTAGAAGGGTGGAATGCTAACCCCGTCGCCAGAATTGGCGAGGGGTTAGTATTCCAATTCGTATGACACCTTACTCGACATGTTTTGATAAAGCCAAACCAAAGATAGCATTTAACCGCGAGGTTCATAATGCACTTAAGAGTATATGGTATGACGATATCTGGAAACAGTAGAAGGAAGTTGTTCCGACCACTGCAGACAGGCTCAGCTCATGCCAGAGCACCATCTCACATGGAACCAAGCACTCTGCCTTCAGGATTGTTAAGGCCTGCCATAGGAGTGACTTATAGGTTACCAGGTGTCCCATTTAAGGTTAGGTATAGGTATACTACACCTAAGTAAGAGGTGATTACACCAACTTACCCCAGCTGAGTGATCAGCCAGTTGTGTCAAATTGTTAGGCCAAGCCTGGGGTGGCATAATACATGCTGCAGCCCTTGGCAGGCCTTGGGTACACCAATGCCCTGGGTACCTAGTGTACACTGGTACAGGGGCTGACAGGGTGATCCAACCAATTGGGTATGTACCTAGGGTACATGGAGTCCATTTTAAAGAGAGAACAGCCAGGCTGAGATCCTGAATAGCAGGATCTCAGGCCAACTAAGTCGAAAAACCAGCTAGACACTAGGCAAAAATTTGGGGGTAACCATAGTCAGATATCCACCTTCCTACACCCATCAACTAGAACACTCTTCAGGACTCTGTAATTTCTGACATCCTCTTCTCTAACAGTGAGGAGTCTGTCTCTGCCTCTTCCTTCAAAGGAGAGCCAGAGGATTGCTGCCCACTGGTCTTCAGGAACCTGCTGTACTTTGCAGGCTCTCTCAAGAGCAGTTATCCATTTGTGGATGTCATCCCCACTTTTGTAGGGGGGCACAACCTTAGACAGGTTCCTATTATCAAAGACCCTATCTTTGTCCTTAGGGACAATGCTGCCACCAGTGGGTATAGACCCACTCTCTCTAGGTTGCCTAGCCTTGTTCAGTTTTTCTTCCATCAGGGCTACTTCTAGCTCCTGCTTCCTGATCCTCAGCTGGGCTTCCTGCATTCTGGCCTCATGTTCCCTCCTCTGAGGGGTGGTCACCCTTTTCCTGGAGTGACCTTGAGAGCCTCTAGAGGCATGAGAAGCATTAGAGTCACCTGAGCGATTCCTTTGCCTCCCAAGCCCTGTGTTAAGTCCACTGGGGAGATCCAATGGGGTAAACCCACTGTCAGCCCCCAATAGCCTTAGTTTAGCTGGGCCAAGTATAACACTTGGCACTGGGCTAGTTCTCCCTTCATCATCACTACTTTCTGTATCAGCACCTTTATCACTCTCATCCTCTGTGGTATTATTGCCATCTAAGGGGTGACTATTGGAACTGGGTACCTCTGTAGCATCTTCAGAAGGGGGGCCTCCTGTTCCTGACCCTAAGGGGGCTAACTGGGAAGCTTTCTTGAGCTCTCTCTGATTTTCATCATTTTGCAAGAGTTCTCTGAGCTCAGCAGAGGTAGGGTTCTTGGGCTGTTTAAGGCCTCTAAGAGTTGCCAAATGCCTGAGCTCATTCTGATTAAGGGTAGCAAAGATGGATGGTGCCCTCTGGGGGTCACTCTCAACAGAGATGGGTACAGTGGACCCCTCTGCCCCAGCCATTGCTCTTAAGTGTGGGTGGATGTGTTGCAATCTACCTACACTTGGGTTTACCTACTAAACCTATCTAGTAGTTGTAGTCAGGGTGTGCTACTCCCTTTGCTCTACAACAACTAAGTTCAGTAGAACTTATGTATATCTAATCTTGTTTTATATGTACCTATAGGTACCTATGTGATCTTTCAATTGGTAACCAAGAGATTACAATGGTAAAACACAGCAAGCTCAAATCCAACCGCTGCTCACCAATGTGAGAAGTTGGCCTCGTATATGATGCTCACTAGTTAAAGTGATCACCTTGTACCATGCCAAGCAACCCTTATGGTGTGGTTGTAAGTCAACCTTTTCGGACTAGCTGCCCTAGTGGTAGCGTAGGCTAAGCAGTCTTTGAGGCTAAACTCGTGAAGCGTGTTAAGCCAGCTGTTTTACCAAATGCAACCCCCTTTTATACCAATGAAAGGACACCACACAGATATATATTCAAAATATATATGGATTTATTTCTCAAAGTAACCCCTAGTCTCTTTATGAGCACAGGAGCACAAATCGTCAAACAAGATTACAGTAGAATACACAGAAGTTGCACTTTATATGGATAGGCCCTGGTGGCCGCTCGAACCATATACTAAAATAGTGGTATAAGTACCACAAACAGAAAAGGGAAAAGGCCTAGGGCCTCTAGAATCGCTGGGCCTACAAGGAGCTAACTTCAGTTAGTGACCAGGAGGTCCACAGGTGGCGTGTGCAGAGCAAATAGTCACACGCGTGCTCCCATAGGTTTCAATGGGTGCGTAAAAAGTACAAAGTTAATGCAAAGAGGATCTTCCGGATGGACTAGGAACTCAAGGTTTGGAACACAGGCACTAGAGATGTAATACTACACTTGGGCACAGGTGTGCCAGCTTTACCTCACCCACAGGAAGCGGGTGCATAGGCCTCGAAGTGCGTCGGGTTTCTTCTATCTGTTCCGTGGAGCCTGAAGACAAAGATGCTGCAGGTGGTCAGTCCGGGAGAGATGTGGTGGATCCAAGAGTGGATCGGAGATGTTGAAGACCTGTAAGCAGAGGGGACAGTGTTCACAGTCACTAGCCAGTGACCAGCGTGGTACCAGGTGGGAACCAGGCAATGTCGGGTGCAAACAGGGAGAAATGTGTAGCTTGTCTCTGCAGCCACGTAGTCCCTGGAGGTCGACGACGTCCAGGAGTCGGTTCACGAGCTGTCCCACGCAGGCTCTCTATGTCGGCGTTGACGGCGACCTGATCGAAGCAAACAAGCCTTGGCAAAAGCAAATGTTGTAGGAGATGAAATAAGCTGATGGTTCTGACCAGCAAGGTCAGAGGGACTGCTCCTTTGGAGGGGAGCAAGGGCCAGTCTGGAGCAACCAGACCAGCGGTGTATTTCGTAAAGTTCGTCGCCAAGATGGCTACTAGCCAGCGGCCAGCAACTGGTTAGGCGCGTCGAGTGGCAAAATGCAGAAGGGCCCCACGCAGATCGTGGAGATGCTGGAGGGCTCACCTTTGGTGCAGATGCTGCTCGAGGGTTGGGCTTCTCAGATCCTAAAGCACAACTTGGAGGGAGCCTCGGTTGTTGCACTTGTCAGCTTGTCGTGGTCGTTTCAAGATGGCTGGCTCCACGTGTCTCGGTGCCTCCACGGGTCTCTTCTTTTCAGGGACTGTGGATCGGGCGGTGAGAGGTCTGGAGGTCCAGGTCTTGTCAGTCTCTGGGCTCGGGCTCCGGCGGGAGGCGGCGGCAAAGCAGACGTTGATTCGCTGGATGGTGCTTGCGTTAGCAAGGTGGTCACTCCCTGACCACAGGGGAGATTTCCTTCAGTCTTCTGTGCAGCAGAATGTCGAAGTTCCCGTCTTCTTCTTAGTTTCAAGTTGATTCCAGGATGTCTGAAGTCTTAGGACACAGCTCCTACCTTTAAGCGGATTCTAGGGGCCGGACTACCTGCTAGGTCCCTCCCTATGGGTGGGACCAGGAAGGGGGGTGGTTACACCCCCAATCCTTTGTCCAGCTCGCCCCAGGCCCGGGACTGGTGTGCCCCAGGACCGGTTTGAACTGGCATATGCACCGAGGCTCCTTGTGAGCCACAGGCATGTCTGGTTTCTTTCAAGCCCTACCTGACCAATACACAAAATCCTGTCTGGGGTGGTGCATGCACCTCCCCTGGCAGGAAACCCTTTGTCCACACCTCCCAAGCTGGAAGGACTCCCAGCAGCAGGAGGGCAGACTTGTGTCTGTGGTGGCAGCATCCATTTTGTGGAGCTGAGGCTATGTCTGATTTTACCCGGGTTTCAGGTACTGTACATGTCGTGTCCCTCTAGAAGGGTGGAATGCTAACCCCGTTGCCAGAATTGGCGAGGGGTTAGTATTCCAATTCGTATGACACCTTACTCGACATGTTTTGATAAAGCCAAACCAAAGATAGCATTTAACCGCGAGGTTCATAATGCACTTAAGAGTATATGGTATGACGATATCTGGAAACAGTAGAAGGAAGTTGTTCCGGCCACTGCAGACAGGCTCAGCTCATGCCAGAGCACCATCTCACATGGAACCAAGCACTCTGCCTTCAGGATTGTTAAGGCCTGCCATAGGAGTGACTTATAGGTTAACATGTGTCCCATTTAAGGTTAGGTATAGGTATACTACACCTAAGTAAGAGGTGATTACACCAACTTACCCCAGCTGAGTGATCAGCCAGTTGTGTCAGATTGTTAGGCCAAGCCTGGGGTGGCATAATACATGCTTCAGCCCCGGGCAGGCCTTGGGTACACCAATGCCCTGGGTACCTAGTGTACACTGGTACAGGGGCTGACAGGGTTATCCACTTCCAATTGGTTATGCACCTAGGGTGCATAGTTTTAATGTAGTAGAGAGAACAGCAGGCTGGGGGTCTGATTGGCAGGCCCACAGCCTCAATATGTCAAAAACCAGTGAAGCAAAAAGCAAAAATTTAGGGTGACCATAGGATAGCAGACCCTACTCTCCTACAACCACACACACACAATACCGCACACACAACACCACACACACAACACCACACCCACACAACACCACACCCACACAATACCACACCGACACACAACACCATACCCACACACAACACCACACACACAACACCACACACACACAACACCACACACACAACACTACACCCACACACACAACACCACACACACAACACCACACACACAACACCACACCCACACATAACATCACACCCACACCCACACACAACACCACACCCACACACACACCACACACACAACACCACACCCACACAACACCACACACACAACACCACACCAACACACACAACACCACACACACAACACCACACTCACACCACACACACAACACCACACCCACACGCACACCACACCCACACACACAATGCCACACACACAGCACCACACACACAATACCCCACACCCACACAATACCACACCCACAACACCACACCCACACACAATACCATACCCACACACAACACCACACCCACACAACACCACACCCACACACAACACCACACACAAAACCACACACACATACACAACACAACACCCACACACAACACCACACCCACACACAACACCAAACTCACACACAACACCACACCCACACACAACACCATACCCACACAACACCACACCCACACAATACCACACCCACACACAACACCACATCCACACAACACCACACACACACAATACCACACACACACAACACCACACCCACACAACACCACACCCACACAACACCACACCCACACACAACACCACACACCCACACAACACCATACCCACACACAACACCACACCCACCCACAACACTACACCCACACAACACCATACCCACACACACCACACACACACACACCAGAAACACACACACCACACACACACAACACCACCCACACAATACCACACCCACACAATACCACACCCGCACAACACCACACCCACACACAACACCACACCCACACACAACACCACACCCACACAACACCACAACCACATACCACACACACACACCATACACACACACACACACAACAGCACATACACAACACCACACCCACACAACACCACACCCACACACAACACACCCACACAAAACACCACACCCACACAACACCACACCCACTCACAACACCACACACAACAGCACACATACACATAACACCACACCCACACAACACCACACCCACACACAACACCACTCCCACACACCACACCCACACACAACACCACATACAACACCACACACACACAACACCATACCCACACACAACACCACACCCACACAACACCACACCCACACAACACCACACCCACACAACACCACACCCACACAACACCACACCCACACACAACACCACACCCACACAACACCAAACCCACACACAACACAACACACACAACACCATACCCACACAACACCACACCCACACAACACCACTCACAACACCACACCACACCCACACAACACCACACCCACACACAACACCACACACAACACTACACACACAACACCACACCCATACAACACAACACCCACACAACACCACACCCACACACAACACCACACCCACACACAACACCACACCCACACAACACTGCACCCACACACAACACAACACACACAACACCACACCCTCACAACACCACACCCACACACAACACCACACCCACACACAACACCACACCCGCACAACACCACACCCACACACAACACAACACACACAACACCATACCCACACAACACCACACCCACACAACACCACTCACAACACCACATCACACCCACACAACACCACACCCACACACAACACCACACACAACACTACACACACACACAACACCACACCCATACAACACCACACCCACACAACACCACACCCAAACACAACACCACACCCACACACAACACCACACCCACACAACACCGCACCCACACACAGCACAACACACACAACACCATACCCACACAACACCACACCCACACAACACCACACCCACACACAACACCAAACCCAAACAGCACCACACACACAACACCACACCCACACACAACACCAAACCCACACAATACCACACCCACACAACACCACACCCACACACAACACCACACACACACAACACCAAACACAACACCACACCACACTCACACAACACCACACACACAACACCACACCCACAACACCACACACACAACACCACACCCACACAACACCACACCCACACAACACCACATCCACACACAACACCACACCCACACACAACACCACACCCACACAACACCACACCCACACAACACCACACACAACACCACACACACATACACAACACCATACCCACACACAACACCACACCCACACACAACACCATACCCACACACAACACCACACTCACACACAACACCACACCCACACAACACCACACCCACACACAACACCACACCCACACAATACCACCCACACACAATACCACACACACAACACCACACCCACACAACACCACACCCACACAACACCATACCCACAAACAATACCACACCCACACACAACACCACACCCACACAACACCATACCCACACACACCACACACACATACCACACACACACACACACCACACACACACAACACCACACACACAACACCACTCCCACACACCACACCCACACACAACACCACATACAACACCACACACACACAACACCATACCCACACACAACACCACACCCACACAACACCACACCCACACAACACCACACCCACACAACACCACACCCACACAACACCACACCCACACACAACACCACACCCACACAACACCAAACCCACACACAACACAACACACACAACACCATACCCACACAACACCACACCCACACAACACCACTCACAACACCACACCACACCCACACAACACCACACCCACACACAACACCACACACAACACTACACACACAACACCACACCCATACAACACAACACCCACACAACACCACACCCACACACAACACCACACCCACACACAACACCACGCCCACACAACACTGCACCCACACACAACACAACACACACAACACCACACCCTCACAACACCACACCCACACACAACACCACACCCACACACAACACCACACCCGCACAACACCACACCCACACACAACACAACACACACAACACCATACCCACACAACACCACACCCACACAACACCACTCACAACACCACACCACACCCACACAACACCACACCCACACACAACACCACACACAACACTACACACACACACAACACCACACCCATACAACACCACACCCACACAACACCACACCCAAACACAACACCACACCCACACACAACACCACACCCACACAACACCGCACCCACACACAGCACAACACACACAACACCATACCCACACAACACCACACCCACACAACACCACACCCACACACAACACCAAACCCACACAGCACCACACACACAACACCACACCCACACACAACACCAAACCCACACAATACCACACCCACACAACACCACACCCACACACAACACCACACACACACAACACCAAACACAACACCACACCACACTCACACAACACCACACACACAACACCACACCCACAACACCACACACACAACACCACACCCACACAACACCACACCCACACAACACCACATCCACACACAACACCACACCCACACACAACACCACACCCACACAACACCACACCCACACAACACCACACACAACACCACACACACATACACAACACCATACCCACACACAACACCACACCCACACACAACACCATACCCACACACAACACCACACTCACACACAACACCACACCCACACAACACCACACCCACACACAACACCACACCCACACAACACCACACACACACAATACCACACACACAACACCACACCCCACAACACCACACCCATACAACACCATACCCACAAACAATACCACACCCACACACAACACCACACCCACACAACACCATACCCACACACACCACACACACATACCACACACACACACACACACCACACACACACAACACCACACACACAATACCACACCCATACAACACAACACCAGCACAACACCACACCCACACACAACACCACACCCACACACAACACCACACCCATACAACACCACACCCACACACAACACCACACCCACACACACACACCACACACACACACCACACAGACACAACACCACACACACAATACCACACCCACACAACACCACACCCACACAACACCACACCGACACACACCACCACACCCACACACAACACCACACTCACACACAACACCACACCCACAAAAAAACACCATACCCACACAACACCACACCCACACAATACCACACCCACACACAACAGCACACCCGCACAACACCACACCCACACAACACCACACCCATACACAACACCACACCGACACACAACACCGCACCCACACAACACCACACCCACACACAACACCACACACAACACTACACACACACAACACCACACCCACACAACACCACACCCATACAACACCACACCCACACAACACCAAATCTATACACAACACCACACTCACAACACAACACCCACACAACACCATACCCACACAACACCACACCCACACACAACACCACACCCACACAACACCACACACACACAATACCACACACACAACACCACACCCATACAATACCATACCCACACAACACCACACCCACACACAACACCACGCCCACACACAACACCACACCCACACAACACCACACCCACACACACCACACACACACATACACCACACACACACAACACACACACACAACACCACACACACAATACCACACACACAAAATACCACACCCACACACAACACCACACACAACACCACACACACACAGACACAACACCACACACACACACAACACCTCACCCACACAACACCACACCCACACATAACACCACACACAACACCGCTCACACAACACCACACACAACACCACAATATACCCATACAACACCACACACACACACAACACCACACACAAAACACCACACACACAACACTACACTCACACAACACCACACCCACACAACACCACACCCACACAACACCACACCCACACACAACACCACACACAACACCACACACATACACACAACACCACACCTACACACAACACCACACCCACACAACACCACACCCACACACAATACCACACACAACACACCACACACAACACCATACCCACACACAACACCACACCCACACAACGCTACACCCACACAGAACACCACACACAACACCACACACACACACCACCACACACAACACCACACCACACCCACACAACACCACACACATACAATACCACACACACAACACCACACTTACAACACCACACCCACACAACACCACACACACAACACCACACACACACAACACCATACCCACACACAAAACCACACCCACACAACACTACACCCACACACAAACCCACACACAATGCCACACACAACACCACACCCACACACAACACCACACCCACACAACACAACACCCACACACAACACCACACACAACACCACACACACACACCATACCCACACACAACACCACACCCACACAACACCACACCCACACTCAACACCACACACAACACCACACACACACAACACCACACATAACACCACACCTCACCCACACAACACCACACCCACACAACACCACACACACAACACCACACCCACACAACACCACACCCACACAACACCACACCCACACAATACCACACCCACACAACACCACACACACAACACCACACACACACAACACCACACACACAACACTACACCCACACACACAACACCACACACACAACACCACACCCACACATAACACCACACCCACACACAACACCACACCCACACACACACCACACACACAACACCACACCCACACAACACCACACACACAACACCGCACCAACACACACAACACCACACACACAACACCACACACACACCACACACACAACACCACACCCACACACACACCACACCCACACTGCCACACACACAGCACCACACACACAATACCCCACACCCACACAACACCACACCCACACAACACCACACCCACACACAACACCATACCCACACACAACACCACACCCACACAACACCACACCCACACACAACACCACACACACATATACAACACAACACCCACACACAACACCACACCCACACACAACACCACACTCACACACAACACCACACCCACACACAACACCACACCCACACAACACCACACCCACACACAACACAACACACACAACACCATACCCACACAACACCACACCCACACAACACCACTCACAACACCACACCACACCCACACAACACCACACACACACACACACCACACACAACACCACACCCACACACAACACCACACACCCACACAACACCATACCCACACACAACACCACACCCACCTACAACACTACACCCACACAACACCATACCCACACACACCACACACACACCACACAAACACACACACCACACACACACAACACCACCCACACAATACCACACCCACACAATACCACACCCGCACAACACCACACCCACACACAACACCACACCCACACACAACACCACACCCACACAACACCACAACCACACACACCATACCCACACACCACACACACACACACCACACACACACACACAACACCACATACACAACACCACACCCACACAACACCACACCCACACACAACACACCCACACACCACACCACACCCACACAACACCACACCCACACACAACACCACACACAACAGCACACATATACATAACACCACACCCAAACAACACCACACCCACACACAACACCACACCCACACAACACCACACCCACACACAACACCATACACACAACACCACACACACACAACACCACCCCCACACACAACACCACACCCACACAATACCACACCCACACAACACCACACCCACACACAATACCACACACACACAACACCAAACACAACACCACACCACACTCACACAACACCACACACACAACACCACACCCACAACAACACACACACAACACCAAACCCACACAACACCACACCCACACTACACCACATCCACACACAACACCACACCCACACACAACACCACACCCACACAACACCACACACAACACCACACACAACACCACACACACATACACAACACCACACCCACACACAACACCACACCCACACACAACACCATACCCACACACACCACCACACTCACAAACAACACCACACCCACACAACACCATCCCCACACACAACACCACACCCACACAACACCACACACACACAATACCACACACACAACACCACACCCACACACACCTCCACACCCACACAACACGCCACCCACATACAACACCACACACAACACCACACACATACACACAACACCACACCCACCCAACACCACACCCACACAACACCATACCCACACACAATACCACACCCACACACAACACCACACACACATACCACACACACACACCACACACACACAACACCACACACACAATACCACACCCACACAACACCACACCCGCACAACACCACACCTACACACAACACCACACCCACACACAACACCACACCCATACAACATCACACCCACACACAACACCACACCCACACACACACACACACCACACACACAACACCACACACACAATACCACACCCACACAACACCACACCCACACAACACCACACCGACACACACCACCACACCCACACCCACACACACTACCACACTCACACACAACACCACACCCACAAAAAACACCACACCCACACAACACCACACCCACACAATACCACACCCACACACAACAGCACACCCGCACAACACAACACCCACACAACACCACACCCATACACAACACCACACCCACACACAACACCGTACCCACACAACACCACACCCACACACAATACCACACACAACACTACACACACACAACACCACACCCACACAACACCACACCCACACAACACCACACCCACACAACACCAAACCTATACACAACACCACACTCACAACACCACACCCACACAACACCATACCCACACAACACCACACCCACACACAACACCACACCCACACACACACCACACACACACAACATCACACACACAATACCACACTCACACAACACCACACCCACACAACACCACACCCACACACACCACCAAACCCACACACAACTCCACACTCACACACAACACCACACCCACAAAAAAACACCACACCCACACAACACCACACCCACACAATACCACACCCACACACAACACCACACCCGCACAACACCACACCCACACAACACCACACCCACACACAACACCACACCCACACACAACACCACACCCACACACAACACCACACACAACACTACACACACACAACACCACACCCACACAACACCACACCCACACAACACCATACCCACACAACACCAAACCTATACACAACACCACACTCACAACACCACACTCACACAACACCATACCCACACAACACCACACCCACACACAACACCACACCCACACAACACCACACACACACAATACCACACACACAACACCACACCCATACAATACCACACCCACACAACACCACATCCACACACAACACCACGCCCACACACAACACCACACCCACTCAACACCACACCCACACACACCACACACACACATACACCACACACACACAACACACACACACAACATTACACACACAATACCACACACACACAACACCACACCCACACACAACACCACACACAACACCACACACACACACACAACACCACATCCACACACAGCACCTCACCCACACAACACCACACCCACACATAACACCACACACATCGCTCACACAACACCACACACAACACCACAATATACCCACACAACACCACACACACACAACACCACACACAAAACACCACACATACAAGACCACACTCACACAACACCACACCCACACAACACCACACCCACACAACACCACACCCACACACAACACCACACACAACACCACACACATACACACAACACCATACCCACACACAACACCACACCCACACAACACCACACCCACACACAATACCACACACAACACACCACACACAATGCCATACTGTGAGAAGTTGGCCTGGTATATGATGCTCACTAGTTAAAGTGATCACCTTGTACCATGCCAAGCAACCCTTATGGTGTGGTTGTAAGTCAACCTTTTCGGACTAGCTGCCCTAGTGGTAGCGTAGGCTAAGCAGTCTTTGAGGCTAAACTCGTGAAGCGTGTTAAGCAAGCTGTTTTACCAATAGTAACCCCCTTTTATACCAATGAAAGGACACCACACAGATATATATTCAAAATATATATGTATTTATTTATCAAAGTAACCCCTAGTCTCTTTATGAGCACAGGAGCACAAATCGTCAAACAAGATTATCACAGAATACACAGAAGTTGCACTTTATATGGATAGGCCCTGGTGGCCACTCAAACCATATACTAAAATAGTGGTATAAGTACCACGAACAGAAAAGGGAAAAGGCCTAAGGCCTCTAGAATCGCTGGGCCTACAAGGAGCTAACGTCAGTTAGTGACCAGGAGGTCCACGGGTGGCGTGTGCAGAGCAAATAGTCACACGCGTGCTCCCATAGGTTTCAATGGGCGCGTAAAAAGTACAAAGTTACTGCAAAAGGAATCTTCCGGATGGACTAGGAACTCAAGATTTGGAACACAGGCACTAGAGATGTAATACTACACTTGGGCACAGGTGTGCCAGCTTTACCTCACCCACAGGAAGCGGGTGCATAGGTGTAGGAAGGTGGATATCTGACTATGGTTACCCCCAAATTTTTGCCTAGTGTCTAGCTGGTTTTTCGACTTAGTTGGCCTGAGATCCTGCCATTCAGGCTCTCAGGCTATCTGTTCTCTCTTTAAAATGGACTCCATGTACCCTAGGTACATACCCAATTGGTTGGATCACCCTGTCAGCCCCTGTACCAGTGTACACTAGGTACCCAGGGCATTGGTGTACCCAAGGCCTGCCAAGGGCTGCAGCATGTATTATGCCACCCCAGGCTTGGCCTAACAATTTGACACAACTGGCTGATCACTCAGCTGGGGTAAGTTGGTGTAATCACCTCTTACTTAGGTGTAGTATACCTATACCTAACCTTAAATGGGACACCTGGTAACCTATAAGTCACTCCTATGGCAGGCCTTAACAATCCTGAAGGCAGAGTGCTTGGTTCCATGTGAGATGGTGCTCTGGCATGAGCTGAGCCTGTCTGCAGTGGTCGGAACAACTTCCTTCTACTGTTTCCAGATATCGTCATACCATATACTCTTAAGTGCATTATGAACCTCGCGGTTAAATGCTATCTTTGGTTTGGCTTTATCAAAACATGTCGAGTAAGGTGTCATACGAATTGGAATACTAACCCCTCGCCAATTCTGGCGACGGGGTTAGCATTCCACCCTTCTAGAGGGACACGACATGTACAGTACCTGAAACCCGGGTAAAATCAGACATAGCCTCAGCTCCACAAAATGGATGCTGCCACCACAGACACAAGTCTGCCCTCCTGCTGCTGGGAGTCCTTCCAGCTTGGGAGGTGTGGACAAAGGGTTTCCTGCCAGGGGAGGTGCGTGCACCACCCCAGACAGGATTTTGTGTATTGGTCAGGTAGGGCTTGAAAGAAACCAGACATGCCTGTGGCTCACAAGGAGCCTCGGTGCATATGCCAGTTCAAACCGGTCCTGGGGCACACCAGTCCCGGGCCTGGGGCGAGCTGGACAAAGGATTGGGGGTGTAACCACCCCCCTTCCTGGTCCCACCCATAGGGAGGGACCTAGCAGGTAGTCCGGCCCCTAGAATCCGCTTAAAGGTAGGAGCTGTGTCCTAAGACTTCAGACATCCTGGAATCAACTTGAAACTAAGAAGAAGACGGGAACTTCGACATTCTGCTGCACAGAAGACTGAAGAAAATCTCCCCTGTGGTCAGGGAGTGACCACCTTGCTAACGCAAGCACCATCCAGCGAATCACCGTCTGCTTTGCCGCCGCCTCCCGCCGGAGCCCGAGCCCAGAGACTGACAAGACCTGGACCTCCAGACCTCTCACCGCCCGATCCACAGTCCCTGCAAAGAGGAGACCCGTGGAGGCACCGAGACACGTGGAGCCAGCCATCTTGGAACGACCACGACAAGCTGACAAGTGCAACAACCGAGGCTCCCTCCAAGTTGTGCTTTGGGTCCTGAGAAGCCCAACCCTCGAGCAGCATCTGCACCAAAGGTGAGCCCTCCAGCATCTCCACGATCTGCGTGGGGCCCTTCTGCATTTTGCCACTCGACGCGCCTAACCGGTTGCTGGCCCGCTGGCTAGTGGCCATCTTGGCGACGAAATCTACGACAAACACCGCTGGTCTGGTTGCTCCAGACTGGCCCTTGCTCCCCTCCAAAGGAGCCGTTCCTCTGACCTTGCTGGTCAGAACCATCAGCTTATCTCCTTGCCCACAACAATTGCTTTTGCCAAGGCTTGTTTGCTTCGATCAAGTCGCCGACACCGCCGACAGCGAGAGCCTGCGTGGGACAGCTCGTGACTCGACTCCTGGACGTCGTCGACCTTCAGGGACCACGTGGCTGCGGAGACAAGCTACCCCTCATCACCTGTTTGCACCCGACATCGCCTGGTACCCACCTGGTGCCACGCTGGTCACTGGCTAGTGACTGTGAACACTGTCCCCTCTGCTTACAGGTCTTCAACATCTCCGATCCACTCTTGGATCCACTGCATCTCTTCCCGACCGACCGCCTGCAGCACTTTTGTCTACAGGCCCCACGGAACAGATAGAAGAAACCCGACGCACTTCGAGGCCTATGCACCCGCTTCCTGTGGGTGAGGTAAAGCTGGCACACCGGTGCCCAAGTGTAGTATTACATCTCTAGTGCCTGTGTTCCAAATCTTAAGTTCCTAGGTCATCCGGAAGATTCCTTTTGCAGTAACTTTGTACTTTTTACGCACCCATTGAAACCTATGGGAGCCCGCGTGTGACTATTTGCTCTGCACACGCCACCCGTGGACCTCCTGGTCACTAACTGACGTTAGCTCCTTGTAGGCCCAGCGATTCTAGAGGCCCTAGGCCTTTTCCCTTTCCTGTTCGTGGTACTTATACCACTATTTTAGTATATGGTTTGAGTGGCCACCAGGGCCTATCCATATAAAGTGCAACTTCTGTGTATTCTACTGTAATCTTGTTTGACGATTTGTGCTCCTGTGCTCATAAAGAGACTAGGGGTTACTTTGAGAAATAAATACCTATATATTTTGAATATATATCTGTGTGGTGTCCTTTCATTGGTATAAAAGGGGGTTATATTTGGTAAAACAGCTGGCTTAACACGCATCACGAGTTTAGCCTCAAAGACTGCTTAGCCTACGCTACCACTAGGGCAGCTAGTCCAAAAAGGTTGACTTACAACCACACCATAAGGGTTGCTTGGCATGGTACAAGGTGGTCACTAGAACTAGTGAACAGCATATACCAGGCCAACTTCTCACATTGGTGAGCAGCGGTTGGATTTGAGCTTGCTGTGTTTTACCATTGTAATCTCTTGGTTACCAATTGAAAGATCACATAGGTACCTGTAGGTACATATAAAACAAGATTAGATATACATAAGTTCTACTGAACTTAGTTGTTGTAGAGCAAAGGGAGTAGCACACCCTGACTACAACTACTAGATAGGTTTAGTAGGTAAACCCAAGTGTAGGTAGATTGCAACACATCCACCCACACTTAAGAGCAATGGCCGGGGCAGAGGGGTCCACTGTACCCATCTCTGTTGAGAGTGACCCCCAGAGGGCACCATCCAGCTTTGCTACCCTTAACCAGAATGAGCTCAGGCATTTGGCAACTCTTAGAGGCCTTAAACAGCCCAAGAACCCAAACTCTGCTGAGCTCAGAGAGCTCTTACAGAATGATGAGAATCAGAGAGCACTCAAGAAAGCTTCCCAGTTAGCCCCCTTAGGGACAGGAACAGGAGGCCCCCCTTCTGAAGATGCCACTGAAGTACCCCTTCCCAATAGTCACCCCTTAGATGGGATGCCTACCACAGAGGAAGAAAGTGATGGGGATACAGATGTGAGTGGGGATGAAGGGAGAACTAGCCCAGTGCCAAGTGTTATACTTGGCCCAGCTAAACTAAGGCTATTGGGGACTGACAGTGGGTTCACCCCATTGGATCTCCCCAGTGGACTTAACACAGGGCTTGGAAGGCAAAGGAATCGCTCAGGTGACTCCAATGCTTCCCATGGCTCTAGAGGCTCTCAAGGTCACTCCAGAAGGAGACTGACCACCCCTCAGAGGAGGGAACATGAGGCCAGAATGCAGGAAGCCCAGCTGAGGATCAGGAAGCAGGAGCTAGAAGTAGCCCTGATGGAAGAAAAACTGAGCAAGGCTAGGCAGCATAGAGAGAGTGGGTCTATACCCACTGGTGGCAGCAATGTCCCTAGGGACAAAGATAGGGTCTTTGACAATAGGAACCTGTCCAAGATTGTGCCCCCCTACAAAAGTGGGGATGACATCCACAAATGGATGACTGCTCTTGAGAGAGCCTGCAAAGTGCAGCAGGTTCCTGAAGACCAGTGGGCAGCAATCTTATGGCTCTCCTTTGAGGGGAGAGGCAGAGATAGACTCCTCACTGTTAGAGAAGAGGATGTCAGAAATTACAGAGTCCTGAAGAGTGTCCTAGTTGATGGGTTAGGCTTAACCACTGAACAGTACAGGTTAATGTTCAGAGACACCCAGAAGACACAGACTCAGGACTGGTCTGAATATGTGGACTGTGCCACTAAGGCTTTGGAGGGTTGGTTGCTGGGAAGTAAGGTGTCTGATTATACAGGATTGTACAATTTGATGATGAGAGAGCAGATTTTAAGTAATTGTCAAAACCAGCTTCTCCATCAACACCTGGTAGACTCAGATTTGACCTCTCCCCAAGAATTGGGAAAGAGGGCAGATAAATGGGTCAGGACCAGGATCAGGCCTAAAAACCAGGGTGGTGACCAAAAGAAAGATACCACCAAGCCTCAAGAGAAGGGTGGGGATAAAGAAAAAGAGAAACCGTCCTCAGGGCCCCAAAACTCCACACAGGGTGGTGGGTCCCAAGCTCCCTCCTCTACCACAGCTAAAAAGCCCTACTGCCATGAGTGTAAAACTCCTGGGCACTGGAAAACTGACAGCGGTTGCCCAAGGGCTAAAAACAAAACTGTTCCTCCAATTACTCCTGTCACACCACCTATTACTGTCAGCAGTAATCCCCCAGGTGGTGGGAGTGCCCCCAGAAATCTGGGTGGGTTTACTTGGGGAACACAGGGGGACCCTGGCTTAGCCAATTCCCCTACAGCAACCACTCTTGTCTGTGATGGTGGCATGGGGTTTGCCAACTTCACTGCCTGTCCCAACACTTTGGGTAGGTACAGACAGGAGCCCTACATCAATGGTACAAAAGCTGAGGCCTACAGAGACACTGGGGCTAGCATCACAATGGTGGCCCATTGGCTAGTTCCCTCTGAGCAGCTTTTGCCCGGTTTCTCCTACCAGGTGACTAACATTGATGGCAAACAGAACAGTCATCCCATGGCAGAGGTATGTCTCAGCTGGGGAGGGGTCACTGGCCCTAAAAGGGTAGCAGTGTCCCCAACCTTGCCTGTAGACTGCTTACTGGGGAATGACTTAGAACTCTCAGCTTGGGCTGGAGTTGAACAAGACACCCATTCTAAAATGGTAGGCCTTTCACAAAAGGGTAGGGGGGTTGTGCCATTCACAACCCCTGTCCAAATAGATTTCCTCCCTGAAAAGGTTGGAAGGGCAGTGGTAGCCACAGCCCAGGCACAGACAGACTTCCCTGTAGGGACTGGCAGAGCTGTGACAGTCACAGCTCAAACACAAACTGAGTGCCCCCCTGAAAAGGTTGGCAAGGCTGTAATGGTCTCAGCCTATACTCAGACTGACATAGGTGTAGTGAAGCCTGAAACAATGGATCACTCCACACAAACTGAGAGTAGTGGGGAGGAAGAAAAGTCTCCCTCTCCCCAGACATTAGGAAAAGGTCAGCCTCCTCAGGGATCTGACCTCACCCCTTGTGAAGGAACTGCCCCAGAGGTAGCCAGGCCTGGCCTGGCAGAGCCTCTGATGTCAGTGGCCCCTTCCAAGGTGGGATCCAGTCTGGTGCAGGTAGCCTGCCTCTCTCTACCCTGCCTCAGTCAGCCCAGGGCTGCAGAGGTCAGGGAGGCCAGTGGACCCCCAGAGGGCCCCTGTCCACAAGAACCCCCCCATCAAAAGAATGAGGATTGCCTGGCTAGTAGCCCTAGTCAGGTGATGGGTAAAAACATTCCTGAGGGATCTCCTTTACAGGTAGTTAGGGACCTCCCCCAGGGGGATTCTGTTGGGCACAGGCAAACATGGGACCTTAGGGCCCCAAACCTGACCTGTCCCTCCAGTAAGCCCACAAAAGGGACCCAGCCTCCAGCTTTAGGTAGCCAGAGGCTGACCCTGAGAGCACAGTGCAACTCAGTTAAAGAAAGAAAGGCATCCATGGTGGAGGATGATTGGAGGAAGCTGAGGCCTCACTTTGAGGACACTCACTTCAGTACTCCATCTCAACACCAGCCTTTTACTTTGCCAAGACACACCACAGGTAGAGATTCCCTATGGTGGAGACCCTCTGATACCCTTAGGGTGAGGGATTGCTTAGTGGACCATGAGACAGGGGGTAACCATGCCAGTGCTGGTTCCTCCTTATATGGCCACTTGGGCAATATAGGCTTACCTGGTCAAGGTCAGCCTTATCTCCCTTCGTTTGGGGGGGGGTTGTGTAGGAAGGTGGATATCTGACTATGGTTACCCCCAAATTTTTGCCTAGTGTCTAGCTGGTTTTTCGACTTAGTTGGCCTGAGATCCTGCCATTCAGGCTCTCAGGCTATCTGTTCTCTCTTTAAAATGGACTCCATGTACCCTAGGTACATACCCAATTGGTTGGATCACCCTGTCAGCCCCTGTACCAGTGTACACTAGGTACCCAGGGCATTGGTGTACCCAAGGCCTGCCAAGGGCTGCAGCATGTATTATGCCACCCCAGGCTTGGCCTAACAATTTGACACAACTGGCTGATCACTCAGCTGGGGTAAGTTGGTGTAATCACCTCTTACTTAGGTGTAGTATACCTATACCTAACCTTAAATGGGACACCTGGTAACCTATAAGTCACTCCTATGGCAGGCCTTAACAATCCTGAAGGCAGAGTGCTTGGTTCCATGTGAGATGGTGCTCTGGCATGAGCTGAGCCTGTCTGCAGTGGTCGGAACAACTTCCTTCTACTGTTTCCAGATATCGTCATACCATATACTCTTAAGTGCATTATGAACCTCGCGGTTAAATGCTATCTTTGGTTTGGCTTTATCAAAACATGTCGAGTAAGGTGTCATACGAATTGGAATACTAACCCCTCGCCAATTCTGGCGACGGGGTTAGCATTCCACCCTTCTAGAGGGACACGACATGTACAGTACCTGAAACCCGGGTAAAATCAGACATAGCCTCAGCTCCACAAAATGGATGCTGCCACCACAGACACAAGTCTGCCCTCCTGCTGCTGGGAGTCCTTCCAGCTTGGGAGGTGTGGACAAAGGGTTTCCTGCCAGGGGAGGTGCGTGCACCACCCCAGACAGGATTTTGTGTATTGGTCAGGTAGGGCTTGAAAGAAACCAGACATGCCTGTGGCTCACAAGGAGCCTCGGTGCATATGCCAGTTCAAACCGGTCCTGGGGCACACCAGTCCCGGGCCTGGGGCGAGCTGGACAAAGGATTGGGGGTGTAACCACCCCCCTTCCTGGTCCCACCCATAGGGAGGGACCTAGCAGGTAGTCCGGCCCCTAGAATCCGCTTAAAGGTAGGAGCTGTGTCCTAAGACTTCAGACATCCTGGAATCAACTTGAAACTAAGAAGAAGACGGGAACTTCGACATTCTGCTGCACAGAAGACTGAAGAAAATCTCCCCTGTGGTCAGGGAGTGACCACCTTGCTAACGCAAGCACCATCCAGCGAATCACCGTCTGCTTTGCCGCCGCCTCCCGCCGGAGCCCGAGCCCAGAGACTGACAAGACCTGGACCTCCAGACCTCTCACCGCCCGATCCACAGTCCCTGCAAAGAGGAGACCCGTGGAGGCACCGAGACACGTGGAGCCAGCCATCTTGGAACGACCACGACAAGCTGACAAGTGCAACAACCGAGGCTCCCTCCAAGTTGTGCTTTGGGTCCTGAGAAGCCCAACCCTCGAGCAGCATCTGCACCAAAGGTGAGCCCTCCAGCATCTCCACGATCTGCGTGGGGCCCTTCTGCATTTTGCCACTCGACGCGCCTAACCGGTTGCTGGCCCGCTGGCTAGTGGCCATCTTGGCGACGAAATCTACGACAAACACCGCTGGTCTGGTTGCTCCAGACTGGCCCTTGCTCCCCTCCAAAGGAGCCGTTCCTCTGACCTTGCTGGTCAGAACCATCAGCTTATCTCCTTGCCCACAACAATTGCTTTTGCCAAGGCTTGTTTGCTTCGATCAAGTCGCCGACACCGCCGACAGCGAGAGCCTGCGTGGGACAGCTCGTGACTCGACTCCTGGACGTCGTCGACCTTCAGGGACCACGTGGCTGCGGAGACAAGCTACCCCTCATCACCTGTTTGCACCCGACATCGCCTGGTACCCACCTGGTGCCACGCTGGTCACTGGCTAGTGACTGTGAACACTGTCCCCTCTGCTTACAGGTCTTCAACATCTCCGATCCACTCTTGGATCCACTGCATCTCTTCCCGACCGACCGCCTGCAGCACTTTTGTCTACAGGCCCCACGGAACAGATAGAAGAAACCCGACGCACTTCGAGGCCTATGCACCCGCTTCCTGTGGGTGAGGTAAAGCTGGCACACCGGTGCCCAAGTGTAGTATTACATCTCTAGTGCCTGTGTTCCAAATCTTAAGTTCCTAGGTCATCCGGAAGATTCCTTTTGCAGTAACTTTGTACTTTTTACGCACCCATTGAAACCTATGGGAGCCCGCGTGTGACTATTTGCTCTGCACACGCCACCCGTGGACCTCCTGGTCACTAACTGACGTTAGCTCCTTGTAGGCCCAGCGATTCTAGAGGCCCTAGGCCTTTTCCCTTTCCTGTTCGTGGTACTTATACCACTATTTTAGTATATGGTTTGAGTGGCCACCAGGGCCTATCCATATAAAGTGCAACTTCTGTGTATTCTACTGTAATCTTGTTTGACGATTTGTGCTCCTGTGCTCATAAAGAGACTAGGGGTTACTTTGAGAAATAAATACATATATATTTTGAATATATATCTGTGTGGTGTCCTTTCATTGGTATAAAAGGGGGTTATATTTGGTAAAACAGCTGGCTTAACACGCATCACGAGTTTAGCCTCAAAGACTGCTTAGCCTACGCTACCACTAGGGCAGCTAGTCCAAAAAGGTTGACTTACAACCACACCATAAGGGTTGCTTGGCATGGTACAAGGTGGTCACTAGAACTAGTGAACAGCATATACCAGGCCAACTTCTCACAATAGGCCTCGAAGTGCGTCGGGTTGCTTCTATCTGTTCCGTGGAGCTTGAAGACAAAGATGCTGCAGGCGGTCGGTCCGGGAGAGATGCAGTGGATCCAAGAGTGGATCGGAGATGTTGAAGACCTGTAAGCAGAGGGGACAGTGTTCACAGTCACTAGCCAGTGACCAGCGTGGCACCAGGTGGGTACCAGGCGATGTCGGGTGCAAACAGGTGATGAGGGGTAGCTTGTCTCCGCAGCCACGTGGTCCCTGAAGGTCGACGACGTCCAGGAGTCGGCTCACGAGCTGTCCCACGCAGGCTCTCGCTGTCGGCAGTGTCGGCGACTTGATCGAAGCAAACAAGCCTTGGCAAAAGCAATTGCAGGAGGACTCGGAAATCAGCTGTTGGTTCTGACCAGCAAGGTCAGAGGAACTGCTCCTTTGGAGGGGAGCAAGGGCCAGTCTGGAGCAACCAGACCAGCGGTGTTTGTCGTAGATTTCGTCGCCAAGATGGCCACTAGCCAGCGGGCCAGCAACCGGTTAGGCGCGTCGAGTGGCAAAATGCAGAAGGGCCCCACGCAGATCGTGGAGATGCTGGAGGGCTCACCTTTGGTGCAGATGCTGCTCGAGGGTTGGGCTTCTCAGGACCCAAAGCACAACTTGGAGGGAGCCTCGGTTGTTGCACTTGTCAGCTTGTCGTAGTCGTTCCAAGATGGCTGGCTCCACGTGTCTCGGTGCCTCCACGGGTCTCCTCTTTGCAGGGACTGTGGATCGGGCGGTGAGAGGTCTGGAGGTCCAGGTCTTGTCAGTCTCTGGGCTCGGGCTCCGGCGGGAGGCGGCGGCAAAGCAGACGGTGATTCGCTGGATGGTGCTTGCGTTAGCAAGGTGGTCACTCCCTGACCACAGGGGAGATTTTCTTCAGTCTTCTGTGCAGCAGAATGTCGAAGTTCCCGTCTTCTTCTTAGTTTCAAGTTGATTCCAGGATGTCTGAAGTCTTAGGACACAGCTCCTACCTTTATTCGGATTCTAGGGGCCGGACTACCTGCTAGGTCCCTCCCTATGGGTGGGACCAGGAAGGGGGGTGGTTACACCCCCAATCCTTTGTCCAGCTCGCCCAGGCCCGGGACTGGTGTGCCCCAGGACCGGTTTGAACTGGCATATGCACCGAGGCTCCTTGTGAGCCACAGGCATGTCTGGTTTCTTTCAAGCCCTACCTGACCAATACACAAAATCCTGTCTGGGTGGTGCACGCACCTCCCCTGGCAGGAAACCCTTTGTCCACACCTCCCAAGCTGGAAGGACTCCCAGCAGCAGGAGGGCAGACTTGTGTCTGTGGTGGCAGCATCCATTTTGTGGAGCTGAGGCTATGTCTGATTTTTACCCGGGTTTCAGGTACTGTACATGTCGTGTCCCTCTAGAAGGGTGGAATGCTAACCCCGTCGCCAGAATTGGCGAGGGGTTAGTATTCCAATTCGTATGACACCTTACTCGACATGTTTTGATAAAGCCAAACCAAAGATAGCATTTAACCGCGAGGTTCATACTGCACTTAAGAGTATATGGTATGACGATATCTGGAAACAGTAGAAGGAAGTTGTTCCGACCACTGCAGACAGGCTCAGCTCATGCCAGAGCACCATCTCACATGGAACCAAGCACTCTGCCTTCAGGATTGTTAAGGCCTGCTATAGGAGTGACTTATAGGTTACCAGGTGTCCCATTTAAGGTTAGGTATAGGTATACTACACCTAAGTAAGAGGTGATTACACCAACTTACCCCAGCTGAGTGATCAGCCAGTTGTGTCAAATCGTTAGGGCCAAGCCTGGGGTGGCATAATACATGCTGCAGCCCTTGGCAGGCCTTGGGTACACCAATGCCCTGGGTACCTAGTGTACACTGGTACAGGGGCTGACAGGGTGACCCACTTCCAATTGGTTATGCACCTAGGGTGCATAGTTTTAATTTAGTAGAGAGAACAGCAGGCTGGGGGTCTGATTGGCAGGCCCACAGCCTCAATATGTCAAAAACCAGTGAAGCAAAAAGCAAAAATTTGGGGTGACCATAG
>NW_028187497.1:0-60000 GCF_964204655.1 Triturus cristatus
GCTAAGGTCTTAGACTGGTACTCTGGCCTAATGGTTAAGGTCTTAACTCTTACTCTGGCCTACTGGTTAAGGTCTTAACTCTTACTCTGGCCTAATAGCTAAGGTCTTAGACTCGTACTCTGGCCTAATGGTGAAGGTCTTAACTCTTACTCTGGCCTACTGGTTAAGGTCTTAACTCTTACCCTGGCCTAATAGCTAAGGTCCTAACTCTTACTCTGGCCTAATAGCTAAGGTCTTAGACTCGTACTCTGGCCTAATGGTTAAGGTCTTAACTCTTACTCTGGCCTAATAGCTAAGGTGTAAGACTCGTACTATGGCCTGATAGCTAAGGTCTTAGACTCGTACTCTGGCCTAATAGCTAAGGTCTTAACTCTTACTCTGGCCTAATAGCTAAGGTCTTAACTCTTACCCTGGCCTAATAGCTAAGGTCTTAGACTCGTACTCTGGCCTAATAGCTAAGGTCTTAGACTCGTACTCTGGCCTAATAGCTAAGGTCTTAGACTCATATTCTGGCCTAATGGTTAAGGTCTTAATTCTTACTCTGGCCTAATAGCTAAGGTCTTAGACTCGTACTCTGGCCTACAGGTTAAGGTCTTAACTCTTACTCTGGCCTAATAGCTAAGGTCTTGACTCTTACTCTGGCCTAATAGCTAAGGTCTTAGACTCGTACTATGGCCTTCAGGTTAAGGTCTTAACTCTTACTCTGGCCTACTGGTTAAGGTCTTAACTCTTACTCTGGCCTATTAGCTAAGGTCTTAACTCTTACTCTGGCCTATTAGCTATGGTCTTAGACTCATAGTATGGCCTACAGGTTTAGGTCTTAACTCCTACTCTGGCCTACAGGTTAAGGTCTTAACTCTTACTCTGGCCTACTGGTTAAGGTCTTAACTCTTACTCTGGCCTAATAGCTAAGGTCTTAGACTCATACTCTGGTCTAATGGTTAAGGTCTTAACTCTTTCTCTGGCCTACTGGTTAAGGTCTTAACTCTTACTCTGACCTAATAGCTAAGGTGTTAGACTCATACTCTGGCCTACTGGTTAAGGTCTTAACTCTTACTCTGGCCGACTGGTTAAGGTCTTAACTCTTACTCTGGCCTAATAGCTAAGGTCTTAGGCTAGTACTCTGGCCTAATGATTAAGGTCTTAACTCTTACTCTGGCCTACTGGTTAAGGTCTTAACTCTTACTCTGGCCTACTGGTTAAGGTCTTAACTCTTACTCTGGCCTAATAGCTAAGGTCTTAGACTCGTACTCAGGCATAATGGTTAAGGTCTTAACTCTTACTCTGGCCTAATAGCTAAGGTCTTAACTCTTACTCTGGCCTAATAGCTAAGGTCTTAGACTCGTACTCTGGCCTAATGGTTAAGGTCTTAACTCTTACTCTGGCCTACAGGTTAAGGTCTTAACTCTTACTCTGGCGTACTGGTTAAGGTCTTAACTCTTACTCTGGCCTAATAGCTAAGGTCTTAACTTTACTCTGGCCTAATAGCTAAGGTGTAAGACTCGTACTATGGCCTGATAGCTAAGGTATTAGACTCGTACTCTCGCCTAATAGCTAAGGTCTTAACTCTTACTCTGGCCTAATAGCTAAGGTCTTAACTCTTACTCTGGCCTAAAGCTAAGGTCTTAGACTCGTACTCTGGCCTAATGGTTAAGGTCTTAACTCTTACTCTGGCCTACTGGTTAAGGTCTTAAGTTTTACTCTGGCCTAATAGCTAAGGTCTTAACTCTTACTCTGGCCTAAAAGCTAAGGTCTTAGACTCGTACTTTGGCCTAATGGTTAAGGTCTTAACTCTTACTCTGGCCTAATAGCTAAGGTCTTAACTCTTACTCTGGCCTAATAGCTAAGGTCTTAGACTCGTACTATGGCCTACAGGTTAAGTTCTTAACTCTTACTCTGGCCTACTGGTTAAGGTCTTAACTCTTACTCTGGCCTAATAGCTAAGGTCTTAGACTCGTACTCTGGCCTAATGGTTAAGGTCTTAACTCTTACTCTGGCCTAATAGCTAAGGTCTTAACTCTTACTCTGGCCTAATAGCTAAGGTCTTAGACTGGTACTCTGGCCTAATGGTTAAGGTCTTAACTCTTACTCTGGCCTACTGGTTAAGGTCTTAACTCTTACTCTGGCCTAATAGCTAAGGTCTTAGACTCGTACTCTGGCCTAATGGTGAAGGTCTTAACTCTTACTCTGGCCTACTGGTTAAGGTCTTAACTCTTACCCTGGCCTAATAGCTAAGGTCCTAACTCTTACTCTGGCCTAATAGCTAAGGTCTTAGACTCGTACTCTGGCCTAATGGTTAAGGTCTTAACTCTTACTCTGGCCTAATAGCTAAGGTGTAAGACTCGTACTATGGCCTGATAGCTAAGGTCTTAGACTCGTACTCTGGCCTAATAGCTAAGGTCTTAACTCTTACTCTGGCCTAATAGCTAAGGTCTTAACTCTTACCCTGGCCTAATAGCTAAGGTCTTAGACTCGTACTCTGGCCTAATAGCTAAGGTCTTAGACTCGTACTCTGGCCTAATAGCTAAGGTCTTAGACTCATATTCTGGCCTAATGGTTAAGGTCTTAATTCTTACTCTGGCCTAATAGCTAAGGTCTTAGACTCGTACTCTGGCCTACAGGTTAAGGTCTTAACTCTTACTCTGGCCTAATAGCTAAGGTCTTGACTCTTACTCTGGCCTAATAGCTAAGGTCTTAGACTCGTACTATGGCCTTCAGGTTAAGGTCTTAACTCTTACTCTGGCCTACTGGTTTAGGTCTTAACTCTTACTCTGGCCTAATAGCTAAGGTCTTAACTCTTACTCTGGCCTATTAGCTATGGTCTTAGACTCATAGTATGGCCTACAGGTTTAGGTCTTAACTCCTACTCTGGCCTACAGGTTAAGGTCTTAACTCTTACTCTGGCCTACTGGTTAAGGTCTTAACTCTTACTCTGGCCTGATAGCTAAGTTCTTAACTCTTACTCTGGCCTAATAGCTAAGGTCTTATACTGGTACTATGGCTTACAGGTTAAGGTCTTAACTCTTACTCTGGCCTAATAGCTAAGGTCTTAGACTCGTACTCTGGCCTAATGGTTAAGGTCTTAACTCTTACTCTGGCCCAATAGCTAAGGTCCTAACTCTTACTCTGGCCTAATAGCTAAGGTCTTAGACTCGTACTCTGGACTAATGGTTAAGGTCTTAACTCTTACTCTGGCCTACTGGTTAAGGTCTTAACTCTTACTCTGGCCTAATAGCTAACGTCTTAGACTCGTACTCTGGCCTAATGGTTAAGGTCTTAACTCTTACTCTGGCCTAATAGCTAAGGTCTTAACTCTTACTCTGGCTAAATAGCTAAGGTCTTAGACTCGTACTCTGGCTTAATGGTTAAGGTCTTAACTCATACTCTGGCCTAATATCTAAGGTCTTAACTCTTACTCTGGCCTAATAGCTAAGGTCTTAGACTCGTACTATGGCCTACAGGTTAAGGTCTTAACTCTTACTCTGACCTACAGGTTAAGTTCTTAACTCTTACTCTGGCCTACTGGTTAAGGTCTTAAGTTTTACTCTGGCCTAATAGCTAAGGTCTTAGACTCGTACTCTGGCTTACTGGTTAAGGTCTTAACTCTTACTCTGGCCTACTGGTTAAGGTCTTAACTCTTACTCTGGCCTAATAGCTAAGGTCTTAGACTCGTACTCTGGCCTACTGCTTAAGGTCTTAACTCTTACTCTGGCCTAATAGCTAAGTTCTTAACTCTTACTCTGGCCTACTGGATAAGGTCTTAACTCTTACCCTGGCCTAATAGCTAAGGTCTTAGACTCGTACTCTGGCCTACAGGTTAAGGTCTTAACTCTTACTCTGGCCTACAAGTTAAGGTCTTAACTCTTACTCTGGCCTACTGGTTAAGGTCTTAACTCTTACTCTGGCCTAATAGCTAAGGTCATAGACTCGTACTATGGCCTACAGGTTAAGGTCTTAACTCTTACTCTGGCCTACTTGTTAAGGTCTTAACTCTTACTCTGGCCTAACAGCTAAGGTCTTAACTCTTACTCTGGCCTATTAACTAAGGTCTTAGACTCGTACTCTGGCCTACAGGTTAAGGTCTTAACTCTTACTCTGGCCTAATAGCTAAGGTCTTAGACTCATACTCTGGCCTTATGGTTAAGGTCTTAACTCTTACTCTGGCCTAATGGTTAAGGTATTAACTCTTACTCTGGCCTAATAGCTAAGGTCTTAGACTCGTACTCTGGCCTACTGCTTAAGGTCTTAACTCTTACTCTGGCCTAATAGCTAAGGTCTTAACTCTTACTCTGGCCTACTGGATAAGGTCTTAACTCTTACCCTGGCCTAACAGCTAAGGTCTTAGACTCGTACTATGGCCTACAGGTTAAGGTCTTAACTCTCACTCTCGCCTACTGGTTAAGGTCTTAACTCTTACTCTGGCCTAATAGCTAAGGTCTTAACTCTTACTCTGGCCTAATAGCTTAGGTCTTATACTCGTTCTCTGGCCTAATGGTTAAGGTCTTAACTCTTACTCTGGCCTAATATCTAAGGTCTTAACTCTTACTCTGGCCTAATAGCTAAGGTCTTAGACTCGTACTCTGGCCTAAAGGTTAAGGTTTTAACTCTTACTCTGGCCTACTGGTTAAGGTCTTAACTCTTACTCTGGCCTAATAGCTAAGGTGTTAGACTCGTACTATGGCCTACAGGTTAAGGTCTTAACTCTTACTCTGGCCTACTGGTTAAGGTCTTAGCTCTTACTCTGGCCTAATAGCTAAGGTCTTAACTCTTACTCTGGCCTAATAGCTAAGGGCTTAGACTCATAGTATGGCCTACAGGTTTAGGTCTTAAATCCTACTCTGGCCTACAGGTTAAGGTCTTAACTCTTTCTCTGGCCTACTGGTTAAGGTCTTAACTCTTACTCTGGCCTAATAGCTAAGGTCTTAACACTTACTCTGGCCTAATAGCTAAGGTCTTAGACTCGTACTCTGGCCTAATAGCTAAGGTCTTAACTCTTACTCTGGCCTAATAGCTAAGGTCTTAATTCTTACTCTGGCCTAATAGCCAAGGTCTTAGACTCGTACTCTGGCCTAATGGTTAAGGTCTTAACTCTTACTCTGGCCTAATAGCTAAGGTCTTAGACTCGTACTCTGGCCTAATGGTTAAGGTCTTAACTCTTACTCTGGCCTACTGGTTTAGGTCTTAACTCTTACTCTGGCCTAATAGCTAAGGTCTTAACTCTTACTCTGGCCTATTAGCTATGGTCTTAGACTCATAGTACTGCCTACAGGTTTAGGTCTTAACTCCTACTCTGGCCTACAGGTTAAGGTCTTAACTCTTACTCTGGCCTACTGGTTAAGGTCTTAACTCTTACTCTAGCCTACTGGTTAAGGTCTTAACTCTTACTCTGGCCTAATAGCTAAGGTCTTAGACTCGTACTCTTGCCTACTGGTTAAGGTCTTAACTCATACTCTGGCCTACTGGTTAAGGTCTTAACTCTTACTCTGGCCTAATAGCTAAGGTCGTAGACTCTTTCTCTGGCCTAATGTTTAAGGTCTTTATTCTTACTCTGGCTTAATGGTTAAAGTCTTAACTCTTACTCTGGCCTAATAGCTAAGGTCTTAACTCTTACTCTGGCCTAATAGCTACGGTCTTAGACTCGTACTCTGATCTAATGGTTAAGGTCTTAACTCTTTCTCTGGCCTACTGGTTAAGGTCTTAACTCTTACTCTGGCCTAATAGCTAAGGTCTTAGACTCGTACTCTGGCCTACTGGTTAAGGTCTTAACTCTTACTCTGGCCTACTGGTTAAGGTCTTAACTCTTACTCTGGCCTAATAGCTAAGGTCTTAGACTCATACTCTGGTCTAATGGTTAAGGTCTTAACTCTTTCTCTGGCCTACTGGTTAAGGTCTTAACTCTTACTCTGGCCTAATAGCTAAGGTGTTAGACTCGTACTCTGGCCTACTGGTTAAGGTCTTAACTCTTACTCTGGCCGACTGGTTAAGGTCTTAACTCTTACTCTGGCCTAATAGCTAAGGTCTTAGGCTAGTACTCTGGCCTAATGATTAAGGTCTTAACTCTTACTCTGGCCTACTGGTTAAGGTCTTAACTCTTACTCTGGCCTACTGATTAAGGTCTTAACTCTTAGTCTGGCATAATAGATCAGGTCTTAACACTTACTCTGGCCTAATAGCTAAGGTCTTAGACTCGTACTCAGGCGTAATGGTTAAGGTCTTAACTCATACTCTGGCCTAATAGCTAAGGTCTTAACTCTTACTCTGGCTAAATAGCTAAGGTCTTAGACTTGTACTCTGGCTTAATGGTTACGGTCCTAACTCTTACTCTGGCCTAATAGCTAAGGTCTTAACTCTTACTCTGGCCTAATAGCTAAGGTCTTAGACTCGTACTCTGGCCTAATGGTTAAGGTCTTAACTCTTACTCTGGCCTACAGGTTAAGGTCTTAACTCTTACTCTGGCGTACTGGTTAAGGTCTTAACTCTTACTCTGGCCTAATAGCTAAGGTCTTAACTTTACTCTGGCCTAATAGCTAAGGTGTAAGACTCGTACTATGGCCTAATAGCTAAGGTATTAGACTCGTACTCTCGCCTAATAGCTAAGGTCTTAACTCTTACTCTGGCCTAATAGCTAAGGTCTTAACTCTTACTCTGGCCTAATAGCTAAGGTCTTAGACTTGTACTCTGGCCTAATAGCTAAGGTCTTAGACTCGTACTCTGGCCTAATAGCTAAGGTCTTAACTCTTACTCTGGCCTAATAGCTAAGGTCTTAACTCCTACTCTGGCCTAATAGCTAATTTCTTAGACTCGTACTCTGGCCTAATAGCTAAGGTCTTAGACTCGTACTCTGGCCTAATGGTTAAGGTCTTAACTCTTACTCTGGCCTAATGGTTAAGGTCTTAGACTCTTACTCTGACATAATGGTTAAGGTCTTAGACTCTTACTCTGGCCTAATGGTTAAGGTCTTAACTCTTACTCTGGCCTAATGGTTAAGGTCTTAGACTCTTAATCTGGCCTAATGGTAAAGGTCTTAACTCTTACTCTGGCCAGACTCTTACTCTGGACTAATGGTTAAGGTCTTAACTCTTACTCTGGCCTAATGGTTAAGGTCTTAGACTCTTACTCTGGCCTAATGGTTAAGGTCTTAGCTCTTACTCCGGCCTAATGGTTAAGGTCTTAGACTCTTTCTCTGGCCTAATGTTTAAGGTCTTTATTCTTACTCTGGCTTAATGGTTAAAGTCTTAACTCTTACTCTGGCCTAATAGCTAAGGTCTTAACTCTTACTCTGGCCTAATAGCTACGGTCTTAGACTCGTACTCTGATCTAATGGTTAAGGTCTTAACTCTTTATCTGGCCTACTGGTTAAGGTCTTAACTCTTACTCTGGCCTAATAGCTAAGGTCTTAGACTCGTACTCTGGCCTACTGGTTAAGGTCTTAACTCTTACTCTGGCCTACTGGTTAAGGTCTTAACTCTTACTCTGGCCTAATAGCTAAGGTCTTAGACTCATACTCTGGTCTAATGGTTAAGGTCTTAACTCTTTCTCTGGCCTACTGGTTAAGGTCTTAACTCTTACTCTGACCTAATAGCTAAGGTGTTAGACTCATACTCTGGCCTACTGGTTAAGGTCTTAACTCTTACTCTGGCCGACTGGTTAAGGTCTTAACTCTTACTCTGGCCTAATAGCTAAGGTCTTAGGCTAGTACTCTGGCCTAATGATTAAGGTCTTAACTCTTACTCTGGCCTACTGGTTAAGGTCTTAACTCTTACTCTGGCCTACTGGTTAAGGTCTTAACTCTTACTCTGGCCTAATAGCTAAGGTCTTAGACTCGTACTCAGGCGTAATGGTTAAGGTCTTAACTCTTACTCTGGCCTAATAGCTAAGGTCTTAACTCTTACTCTGGCCTAATAGCTAAGGTCTTAGACTCGTACTCTGGCCTAATGGTTAAGGTCTTAACTCTTACTCTGGCCTACAGGTTAAGGTCTTAACTCTTACTCTGGCGTACTGGTTAAGGTCTTAACTCTTACTCTGGCCTAATAGCTAAGGTCTTAACTTTACTCTGGCCTAATAGCTAAGGTGTAAGACTCGTACTATGGCCTGATAGCTAAGGTATTAGACTCGTACTCTCGCCTAATAGCTAAGGTCTTAACTCTTACTCTGGCCTAATAGCTAAGGTCTTAACTCTTACTCTGGCCTAATAGCTAAGGTCTTAAACTTGTACTCTGGCCTAATAGCTAAGGTCTTAACTCTTACTCTGGCCTAATAGCTAAGGTCTTAACTCCTACTCTGGCCTAATAGCTAATTTCTTAGACTCGTACTCTGGCCTAATAGCTAAGGTCTTAGACTCGTACTCTGGCCTAATGGTTAAGGTCTTAACTCTTACACTGACCTACTGGTTAAGGTCTTAACTCTTACTCTGGCCTAATAGCTAAGGTCTTAGACTCGTACTCTGGCCTAATGGTTAAGGTCTTAACTCTTACTCTGGCCTACTGGTTAAGGTCTTAAGTTTTACTCTGGCCTAATAGCTAAGGTCTTAACTCTTACTCTGGCCTAAAAGCTAAGGTCTTAGACTCGTACTTTGGCCTAATAATTAAGGTCTTAACTCTTACTCTGGCCTAATAGCTAAGGTCTTAACTCTTACTCTGGCCTAATAGCTAAGGTCTTAGACTCGTACTATGGCCTACAGGTTAAGTTCTTAACTCTTACTCTGGCCTACTGGTTAAGGTCTTAACTCTTACTCTGGCCTAATAGCTAAGGTCTTAGACTCGTACTCTGGCCTAATGGTTAAGGTCTTAACTCTTACTCTGGCCTAATAGCTAAGGTCTTAACTCTTACTCTGGCCTAATAGCTAAGGTCTTAGACTGGTACTCTGGCCTAATGGTTAAGGTCTTAACTCTTACTCTGGCCTACTGGTTAAGGTCTTAACTCTTACTCTGGCCTAATAGCTAAGGTCTTAGACTCGTACTCTGGCCTAATGGTGAAGGTCTTAACTCTTACTCTGGCTTACTGGTTAAGGTCTTAACTCTTACCCTGGCCTAATAGCTAAGGTCCTAACTCTTACTCTGGCCTAATAGCTAAGGTCTTAGACTCGTACTCTGGCCTAATGGTTAAGGTCTTAACTCTTACTCTGGCCTAATAGCTAAGGTGTAAGACTCGTACTATGGCCTGATAGCTAAGGTCTTAGACTCGTACTCTGGCCTAATAGCTAAGGTCTTAACTCTTACTCTGGCCTAATAGCTAAGGTCTTAACTCTTACCCTGGCCTAATAGCTAAGGTCTTAGACTCGTACTCTGGCCTAATAGCTAAGGTCTTAGACTCGTACTCTGGCCTAATAGCTAAGGTCTTAGACTCATATTCTGGCCTAATGGTTAAGGTCTTAATTCTTACTCTGGCCTAATAGCTAAGGTCTTAGACTCGTACTCTGGCCTACAGGTTAAGGTCTTAACTCTTACTCTGGCCTAATAGCTAAGGTCTTGACTCTTACTCTGGCCTAATAGCTAAGGTCTTAGACTCGTACTATGGCCTTCAGGTTAAGGTCTTAACTCTTACTCTGGCCTACTGGTTAAGGTCTTAACTCTTACTCTGGCCTATTAGCTAAGGTCTTAACTCTTACTCTGGCCTATTAGCTATGGTCTTAGACTCATAGTATGGCCTACAGGTTTAGGTCTTAACTCCTACTCTGGCCTACAGGTTAAGGTCTTAACTCTTACTCTGGCCTACTGGTTAAGGTCTTAACTCTTACTCTGGCCTAATAGCTAAGGTCTTAGACTCATACTCTGGTCTAATGGTTAAGGTCTTAACTCTTTCTCTGGCCTACTGGTTAAGGTCTTAACTCTTACTCTGACCTAATAGCTAAGGTGTTAGACTCATACTCTGGCCTACTGGTTAAGGTCTTAACTCTTACTCTGGCCGACTGGTTAAGGTCTTAACTCTTACTCTGGCCTAATAGCTAAGGTCTTAGGCTAGTACTCTGGCCTAATGATTAAGGTCTTAACTCTTACTCTGGCCTACTGGTTAAGGTCTTAACTCTTACTCTGGCCTACTGGTTAAGGTCTTAACTCTTACTCTGGCCTAATAGCTAAGGTCTTAGACTCGTACTCAGGCGTAATGGTTAAGGTCTTAACTCTTACTCTGGCCTAATAGCTAAGGTCTTAACTCTTACTCTGGCCTAATAGCTAAGGTCTTAGACTCGTACTCTGGCCTAATGGTTAAGGTCTTAACTCTTACTCTGGCCTACAGGTTAAGGTCTTAACTCTTACTCTGGCGTACTGGTTAAGGTCTTAACTCTTACTCTGGCCTAATAGCTAAGGTCTTAACTTTACTCTGGCCTAATAGCTAAGGTGTAAGACTCGTACTATGGCCTGATAGCTAAGGTATTAGACTCGTACTCTCGCCTAATAGCTAAGGTCTTAACTCTTACTCTGGCCTAATAGCTAAGGTCTTAACTCTTACTCTGGCCTAAAGCTAAGGTCTTAGACTCGTACTCTGGCCTAATGGTTAAGGTCTTAACTCTTACTCTGGCCTACTGGTTAAGGTCTTAAGTTTTACTCTGGCCTAATAGCTAAGGTCTTAACTCTTACTCTGGCCTAAAAGCTAAGGTCTTAGACTCGTACTTTGGCCTAATGGTTAAGGTCTTAACTCTTACTCTGGCCTAATAGCTAAGGTCTTAACTCTTACTCTGGCCTAATAGCTAAGGTCTTAGACTCGTACTATGGCCTACAGGTTAAGTTCTTAACTCTTACTCTGGCCTACTGGTTAAGGTCTTAACTCTTACTCTGGCCTAATAGCTAAGGTCTTAGACTCGTACTCTGGCCTAATGGTTAAGGTCTTAACTCTTACTCTGGCCTAATAGCTAAGGTCTTAACTCTTACTCTGGCCTAATAGCTAAGGTCTTAGACTGGTACTCTGGCCTAATGGTTAAGGTCTTAACTCTTACTCTGGCCTACTGGTTAAGGTCTTAACTCTTACTCTGGCCTAATAGCTAAGGTCTTAGACTCGTACTCTGGCCTAATGGTGAAGGTCTTAACTCTTACTCTGGCCTACTGGTTAAGGTCTTAACTCTTACCCTGGCCTAATAGCTAAGGTCCTAACTCTTACTCTGGCCTAATAGCTAAGGTCTTAGACTCGTACTCTGGCCTAATGGTTAAGGTCTTAACTCTTACTCTGGCCTAATAGCTAAGGTGTAAGACTCGTACTATGGCCTGATAGCTAAGGTCTTAGACTCGTACTCTGGCCTAATAGCTAAGGTCTTAACTCTTACTCTGGCCTAATAGCTAAGGTCTTAACTCTTACCCTGGCCTAATAGCTAAGGTCTTAGACTCGTACTCTGGCCTAATAGCTAAGGTCTTAGACTCGTACTCTGGCCTAATAGCTAAGGTCTTAGACTCATATTCTGGCCTAATGGTTAAGGTCTTAATTCTTACTCTGGCCTAATAGCTAAGGTCTTAGACTCGTACTCTGGCCTACAGGTTAAGGTCTTAACTCTTACTCTGGCCTAATAGCTAAGGTCTTGACTCTTACTCTGGCCTAATAGCTAAGGTCTTAGACTCGTACTATGGCCTTCAGGTTAAGGTCTTAACTCTTACTCTGGCCTACTGGTTTAGGTCTTAACTCTTACTCTGGCCTAATAGCTAAGGTCTTAACTCTTACTCTGGCCTATTAGCTATGGTCTTAGACTCATAGTATGGCCTACAGGTTTAGGTCTTAACTCCTACTCTGGCCTACAGGTTAAGGTCTTAACTCTTACTCTGGCCTACTGGTTAAGGTCTTAACTCTTACTCTGGCCTGATAGCTAAGTTCTTAACTCTTACTCTGGCCTAATAGCTAAGGTCTTATACTGGTACTATGGCTTACAGGTTAAGGTCTTAACTCTTACTCTGGCCTAATAGCTAAGGTCTTAGACTCGTACTCTGGCCTAATGGTTAAGGTCTTAACTCTTACTCTGGCCCAATAGCTAAGGTCCTAACTCTTACTCTGGCCTAATAGCTAAGGTCTTAGACTCGTACTCTGGACTAATGGTTAAGGTCTTAACTCTTACTCTGGCCTACTGGTTAAGGTCTTAACTCTTACTCTGGCCTAATAGCTAACGTCTTAGACTCGTACTCTGGCCTAATGGTTAAGGTCTTAACTCTTACTCTGGCCTAATAGCTAAGGTCTTAACTCTTACTCTGGCTAAATAGCTAAGGTCTTAGACTCGTACTCTGGCTTAATGGTTAAGGTCTTAACTCATACTCTGGCCTAATATCTAAGGTCTTAACTCTTACTCTGGCCTAATAGCTAAGGTCTTAGACTCGTACTATGGCCTACAGGTTAAGGTCTTAACTCTTACTCTGACCTACAGGTTAAGTTCTTAACTCTTACTCTGGCCTACTGGTTAAGGTCTTATGTTTTACTCTGGCCTAATAGCTAAGGTCTTAGACTCGTACTCTGGCCTACTGGTTAAGGTCTTAACTCTTACTCTGGCCTACTGGTTAAGGTCTTAACTCTTACTCTGGCCTAATAGCTAAGGTCTTAGACTCGTACTCTGGCCTACTGCTTAAGGTCTTAACTCTTACTCTGGCCTAATAGCTAAGTTCTTAACTCTTACTCTGGCCTACTGGATAAGGTCTTAACTCTTACCCTGGCCTAATAGCTAAGGTCTTAGACTCGTACTCTGGCCTACAGGTTAGGGTCTTAACTCTTACTCTGGCCTACAAGTTAAGGTCTTAACTCTTACTCTGGCCTACTGGTTAAGGTCTTAACTCTTACTCTGGCCTAATAGCTAAGGTCATAGACTCGTACTATGGCCTACAGGTTAAGGTCTTAACTCTTACTCTGGCCTACTTGTTAAGGTCTTAACTCTTACTCTGGCCTAACAGCTAAGGTCTTAACTCTTACTCTGGCCTATTAACTAAGGTCTTAGACTCGTACTCTGGCCTACAGGTTAAGGTCTTAACTCTTACTCTGGCCTAATAGCTAAGGTCTTAGACTCATACTCTGGCCTTATGGTTAAGGTCTTAACTCTTACTCTGGCCTAATGGTTAAGGTATTAACTCTTACTCTGGCCTAATAGCTAAGGTCTTAGACTCGTACTCTGGCCTACTGCTTAAGGTCTTAACTCTTACTCTGGCCTAATAGCTAAGGTCTTAACTCTTACTCTGGCCTACTGGATAAGGTCTTAACTCTTACCCTGGCCTAACAGCTAAGGTCTTAGACTCGTACTATGGCCTACAGGTTAAGGTCTTAACTCTCACTCTCGCCTACTGGTTAAGGTCTTAACTCTTACTCTGGCCTAATAGCTAAGGTCTTAACTCTTACTCTGGCCTAATAGCTTAGGTCTTATACTCGTTCTCTGGCCTAATGGTTAAGGTCTTAACTCTTACTCTGGCCTAATAGCTAAGGTCTTAACTCTTACTCTGGCCTAATAGCTAAGGTCTTAGACTCGTACTCTGGCCTAAAGGTTAAGGTTTTAACTCTTACTCTGGCCTACTGGTTAAGGTCTTAACTCTTACTCTGGCCTAATAGCTAAGGTGTTAGACTCGTACTATGGCCTACAGGTTAAGGTCTTAACTCTTACTCTGGCCTACTGGTTAAGGTCTTAGCTCTTACTCTGGCCTAATAGCTAAGGTCTTAACTCTTACTCTGGCCTAATAGCTAAGGGCTTAGACTCATAGTATGGCCTACAGGTTTAGGTCTTAAATCCTACTCTGGCCTACAGGTTAAGGTCTTAACTCTTTCTCTGGCCTACTGGTTAAGGTCTTAACTCTTACTCTGGCCTAATAGCTAAGGTCTTAACACTTACTCTGGCCTAATAGCTAAGGTCTTAGACTCGTACTCTGGCCTAACAGCTAAGGTCTTAACTCTTACTCTGGCCTAATAGCTAAGGTCTTAATTCTTACTCTGGCCTAATAGCCAAGGTCTTAGACTCGTACTCTGGCCTAATGGTTAAGGTCTTAACTCTTACTCTGGCCTAATAGCTAAGGTCTTAGACTCGTACTCTGGCCTAATGGTTAAGGTCTTAACTCTTACTCTGGCCTACTGGTTTAGGTCTTAACTCTTACTCTGGCCTAATAGCTAAGGTCTTAACTCTTACTCTGGCCTATTAGCTATGGTCTTAGACTCATAGTATTGCCTACAGGTTTAGGTCTTAACTCCTACTCTGGCCTACAGGTTAAGGTCTTAACTCTTACTCTGGCCTACTGGTTAAGGTCTTAACTCTTACTCTGGCCTGATAGCTAAGTTCTTAACTCTTACTCTGGCCTAATAGCTAAGGTCTTATACTGGTACTATGGCTTACAGGTTAAGGTCTTAACTCTTACTCTGGCCTAATAGCTAAGGTCTTAGACACGTACTCTGGCCTAATGGTTAAGGTCTTAACTCTTACTCTGGCCCAATAGCTAAGGTCTTAACTCTTACTCTGGCCTAATAGCTAAGGTCTTAGACTCGTACTCTGGACTAATGGTTAAGGTCTTAACTCTTACTCTGGCCTACTGGTTAAGGTCTTAACTCTTACTCAGGCCTAATAGCTAACGTCTTAGACTCGTACTCTGGCCTAATGGTTAAGGTCTTAACTCTTACTCTGGCCTAATAGCTAAGGTCTTAACTCTTACTCTGGCTAAATAGCTAACGTCTTAGACTCGTACTCTGGCTTAATGGTTAAGGTCTTAACTCATACTCTGGCCTAATATCTAAGGTCTTAACTCTTACTCTGGCCTAATAGCTAAGGTCTTAGACTCGTACTATGGCCCACAGGTTAAGGTCTTAACTCTTACTCTGGCCTACAGGTTAAGCTCTTAACTCTTACTCTGGCCTACTGGTTAAGGTCTTAAGTTTTACTCTGGCCTAATAGCTAAGGTCTTAGACTCGTACTCTGGCCTACTGGTTAAGGTCTTAACTCTTACTCTGGCCTACTGGTTAAGGTCTTAACTCTTACTCTGGCCTAATAGCTAAGGTCTTAGACTCGTACTCTGGCCTACTGCTTAAGGTCTTAACTCTTACTCTGGCCTAATAGCTAAGTTCTTAACTCTTACTCTGGCCTACTGGATAAGGTCTTAACTCTTACCCTGGCCTAATAGCTAAGGTCTTAGACTCGTACTCTGGCCTACAGGTTAAGGTCTTAACTCTTACTCTGGCCTACAAGTTAAGGTCCTAACTCTTACTCTGGCCTAATAGCTAAGGTCTTAATTCTTACTCTGGCCTAATAGCCAAGGTCTTAGACTCGTACTCTGGCCTAATGGTTAAGGTCTTAACTCTTACTCTGGCCTAATAGCTAAGGTCTTAGACTCGTACTATGGCCTAATGGTTAAGGTCTTAACTCTCACTCTCGCCTACTGGTTAAGGTCTTAACTCTTACTCTGGCCTAATAGCCAAGGTCTTAACTCTTACTCTGGCCTAATAGCTAAGGTCTTAGACTCGTACTATGGCCTTCAGGTTAAGGTCTTAACTCTTACTCTGGCCTACTGGTTTAGGTCTTAACTCTTACTCTGGCCTAATAGCTAAGGTCGTAACTCTTACTCTGGCCTATTAGCTATGGTCTTAGACTCATAGTATGGCCTACAGGTTTAGGTCTTAACTCCTACTCTGGCCTACCGGTTAAGGTCTTAACTCTTACTCTGGCCTACTGGTTAAGGTCTTAACTCTTACTCTGGCCTGATAGCTAAGTTCTTAACTCTTACTCTGGCCTAATAGCTAAGGTCTTATACTGGTACTATGGCTTACAGGTTAAGGTCTTAACTCTTACTCTGGCCTAATAGCTAAGGTCTTAGACTCGTACTCTGGCCTAATGGTTAAGGTCTTAACTCTTACTCTGGCCCAATAGCTAAGGTCTTAACTCTTACTCTGGCCTAATAGCTAAGGTCTTAGACTCGTACTCTGGACTAATGGTTAAGGTCTTAACTCTTACTCTGGCCTACTGGTTAAGGTCTTAACTCTTACTCTGGCCTAATAGCTAACGTCTTAGACTCGTACTCTGGCCTAATGGTTAAGGTCTTAACTCTTACTCTGGCCTAATAGCTAAGGTCTTAACTCTTACTCTGGCTAAATAGCTAAGGTCTTAGACTCATACTCTGGCTTAATGGTTAAGGTCTTAACTCATACTCTGGCCTAATATCTAAGGTCTTAACTCTTACTCTGGCCTAATAGCTAAGGACTTAGACTCGTACTATGGCGTACAGGTTAAGGTCTTAACTCTTACTCTGGCCTACAGGTTAAGTTCTTAACTCTTACTCTGGCCTACTGGTTAAGGTCTTAAGTTTTACTCTGGCCTAATAGCTAAGGTCTTAGACTCGTACTCTGGCCTACTGGTTAAGGTCTTAACTCTTACTCTGGCCTACTGGTTAAGGTCTTAACTCTTACTCTGGCCTAATAGCTAAGGTCTTAGACTTGTACTCTGGCCTAATAGTTAAGGTCTTAACTCTTAGTCTGGCCTAATAGCTAAGGTCTTAGACTCTTACTCTGACATAATGGTTAAGGTCTTAGACTCTTACTCTGGCCTAATGGTTAAGGTCTTAACTCTTACTCTGGCCTAATGGTTAAGGTCTTAGACTCTTAATCTGGCCTAATGGTAAAGGTCTTAACTCTTACTCTGGCCAGACTCTTACTCTGGCCTAATGGTTAAGGTCTTAACTCTTACTCTAGCCTACTGGTTAAGGTCTTAACTCTTACTCTGGCCTAATAGCTAAGGTCTTAGACTCGTACTCTGGCCTACTGGTTAAGGTCTTAACTCATACTCTGGCCTACTGGTTAAGGTCTTAACTCTTACTCTGGCCTAATAGCTAAGGTCTTAGACTCCTACTATGGCCTACAGGTTAAGGTCTTAACTCTTACTCTGGCCTACTGGTTAAGGTCTTAATTCTTACTCTGGCCTAATAGCTAAGGTCTTAACTCTTACTCTGGCCTAATAGCTAAGGTCTAAGACTCGTACTATGGCCTACAGGTTAAGGTCTTAACTCTTACTCTGGCCTACTGGTTAAGGTCTTAACTCTTATTCTGGCCTACTGGTTAAGGTCTTAATTCTTACTCTGGCCTAATAGCTAAGGTCTTAACTCTTACTCTGGCCTAATAGCTAAGGTCTTAGACTCGTACTATGGCATACAGGTTAGGTCTTAACTCTTACTCTGGCCTACTGGTTAAGGTCTTAACTCTTACTCTGGCCTAATAGCTAAGGTCTTAGACTCGTACTCTGGCCTAATAGCTAAGGTCTTAACTCTTAGTCTGGCCTAATAGCTAAGGTCTTAGACTCGTACTCTGGCCTAATAGCTAAGGTCTTAACTCTTACTCTGGCCTAATAGCTAAGGTCTTAGACTGGTACTCTGGCCTAATGGTTAAGGTCTTAACTCTTACTCTGGCCTACTGGTTAAGGTCTTAACTCTTACTCTGGCCTAATAGCTAAGGTCTTAGACTCGTACTCTGGCCTAATGGTGAAGGTCTTAACTCTTACTCTGGCCTACTGGTTAAGGTCTTAACTCTTACCCTGGCCTAATAGCTAAGGTCCTAACTCTTACTCTGGCCTAATAGCTAAGGTCTTAGACTCGTACTCTGGCCTAATGGTTAAGGTCTTAACTCTTACTCTGGCCTAATAGCTAAGGTGTAAGACTCGTACTATGGCCTGATAGCTAAGGTCTTAGACTCGTACTCTGGCCTAATAGCTAAGGTCTTAACTCTTACTCTGGCCTAATAGCTAAGGTCTTAACTCTTACCCTGGCCTAATAGCTAAGGTCTTAGACTCGTACTCTGGCCTAATAGCTAAGGTCTTAGACTCGTACTCTGGCCTAATAGCTAAGGTCTTAGACTCATATTCTGGCCTAATGGTTAAGGTCTTAATTCTTACTCTGGCCTAATAGCTAAGGTCTTAGACTCGTACTCTGGCCTACAGGTTAAGGTCTTAACTCTTACTCTGGCCTAATAGCTAAGGTCTTGACTCTTACTCTGGCCTAATAGCTAAGGTCTTAGACTCGTACTATGGCCTTCAGGTTAAGGTCTTAACTCTTACTCTGGCCTACTGGTTTAGGTCTTAACTCTTACTCTGGCCTAATAGCTAAGGTCTTAACTCTTACTCTGGCCTATTAGCTATGGTCTTAGACTCATAGTATGGCCTACAGGTTTAGGTCTTAACTCCTACTCTGGCCTACAGGTTAAGGTCTTAGCTCTTACTCTGGCCTACTGGTTAAGGTCTTAACTCTTACTCTGGCCTGATAGCTAAGTTCTTAACTCTTACTCTGGCCTAATAGCTAAGGTCTTATACTGGTACTATGGCTTACAGGTTAAGGTCTTAACTCTTACTCTGGCCTAATAGCTAAGGTCTTAGACTCGTACTCTGGCCTAATGGTTAAGGTCTTAACTCTTACTCTGGCCCAATAGCTAAGGTCCTAACTCTTACTCTGGCCTAATAGCTAAGGTCTTAGACTCGTACTCTGGACTAATGGTTAAGGTCTTAACTCTTACTCTGGCCTACTGGTTAAGGTCTTAACTCTTACTCTGGCCTAATAGCTAACGTCTTAGACTCGTACTCTGGCCTAATGGTTAAGGTCTTAACTCTTACTCTGGCCTAATAGCTAAGGTCTTAACTCTTACTCTGGCTAAATAGCTAAGGTCTTAGACTCGTACTCTGGCTTAATGGTTAAGGTCTTAACTCATACTCTGGCCTAATATCTAAGGTCTTAACTCTTACTCTGGCCTAATAGCTAAGGTCTTAGACTCGTACTATGGCCTACAGGTTAAGGTCTTAACTCTTACTCTGACCTACAGGTTAAGTTCTTAACTCTTACTCTGGCCTACTGGTTAAGGTCTTAAGTTTTACTCTGGCCTAATAGCTAAGGTCTTAGACTCGTACTCTGGCCTACTGGTTAAGGTCTTAACTCTTACTCTGGCCTACTGGTTAAGGTCTTAACTCTTACTCTGGCCTAATAGCTAAGGTCTTAGACTCGTACTCTGGCCTACTGCTTAAGGTCTTAACTCTTACTCTGGCCTAATAGCTAAGTTCTTAACTCTTACTCTGGCCTACTGGATAAGGTCTTAACTCTTACCCTGGCCTAATAGCTAAGGTCTTAGACTCGTACTCTGGCCTACAGGTTAAGGTCTTAACTCTTACTCTGGCCTACAAGTTAAGGTCTTAACTCTTACTCTGGCCTACTGGTTAAGGTCTTAACTCTTACTCTGGCCTAATAGCTAAGGTCATAGACTCGTACTATGGCCTACAGGTTAAGGTCTTAACTCTTACTCTGGCCTACTTGTTAAGGTCTTAACTCTTACTCTGGCCTAACAGCTAAGGTCTTAACTCTTACTCTGGCCTATTAACTAAGGTCTTAGACTCGTACTCTGGCCTACAGGTTAAGGTCTTAACTCTTACTCTGGCCTAATAGCTAAGGTCTTAGACTCATACTCTGGCCTTATGGTTAAGGTCTTAACTCTTACTCTGGCCTAATGGTTAAGGTATTAACTCTTACTCTGGCCTAATAGCTAAGGTCTTAGACTCGTACTCTGGCCTACTGCTTAAGGTCTTAACTCTTACTCTGGCCTAATAGCTAAGGTCTTAACTCTTACTCTGGCCTACTGGATAAGGTCTTAACTCTTACCCTGGCCTAACAGCTAAGGTCTTAGACTCGTACTATGGCCTACAGGTTAAGGTCTTAACTCTCACTCTCGCCTACTGGTTAAGGTCTTAACTCTTACTCTGGCCTAATAGCTAAGGTCTTAACTCTTACTCTGGCCTAATAGCTTAGGTCTTATACTCGTTCTCTGGCCTAATGGTTAAGGTCTTAACTCTTACTCTGGCCTAATAGCTAAGGTCTTAACTCTTACTCTGGCCTAATAGCTAAGGTCTTAGACTCGTACTCTGGCCTAAAGGTTAAGGTTTTAACTCTTACTCTGGCCTACTGGTTAAGGTCTTAACTCTTACTCTGGCCTAATAGCTAAGGTGTTAGACTCGTACTATGGCCTACAGGTTAAGGTCTTAACTCTTACTCTGGCCTACTGGTTAAGGTCTTAGCTCTTACTCTGGCCTAATAGCTAAGGTCTTAACTCTTACTCTGGCCTAATAGCTAAGGGCTTAGACTCATAGTATGGCCTACAGGTTTAGGTCTTAAATCCTACTCTGGCCTACAGGTTAAGGTCTTAACTCTTTCTCTGGCCTACTGGTTAAGGTCTTAACTCTTACTCTGGCCTAATAGCTAAGGTCTTAACACTTACTCTGGCCTAATAGCTAAGGTCTTAGACTCGTACTCTGGCCTAATAGCTAAGGTCTTAACTCTTACTCTGGCCTAATAGCTAAGGTCTTAATTCTTACTCTGGCCTAATAGCCAAGGTCTTAGACTCGTACTCTGGCCTAATGGTTAAGGTCTTAACTCTTACTCTGGCCTAATAGCTAAGGTCTTAGACTCGTACTCTGGCCTAATGGTTAAGGTCTTAACTCTTACTCTGGCCTACTGGTTTAGGTCTTAACTCTTACTCTGGCCTAATAGCTAAGGTCTTAACTCTTACTCTGGCCTATTAGCTATGGTCTTAGACTCATAGTATTGCCTACAGGTTTAGGTCTTAACTCCTACTCTGGCCTACAGGTTAAGGTCTTAACTCTTACTCTGGCCTACTGGTTAAGGTCTTAACTCTTACTCTAGCCTACTGGTTAAGGTCTTAACTCTTACTCTGGCCTAATAGCTAAGGTCTTAGACTCGTACTCTTGCCTACTGGTTAAGGTCTTAACTCATACTCTGGCCTACTGGTTAAGGTCTTAACTCTTACTCTGGCCTAATAGCTAAGGTCGTAGACTCTTTCTCTGGCCTAATGTTTAAGGTCTTTATTCTTACTCTGGCTTAATGGTTAAAGTCTTAACTCTTACTCTGGCCTAATAGCTAAGGTCTTAACTCTTACTCTGGCCTAATAGCTACGGTCTTAGACTCGTACTCTGATCTAATGGTTAAGGTCTTAACTCTTTCTCTGGCCTACTGGTTAAGGTCTTAACTCTTACTCTGGCCTAATAGCTAAGGTCTTAGACTCGTACTCTGGCCTACTGGTTAAGGTCTTAACTCTTACTCTGGCCTACTGGTTAAGGTCTTAACTCTTACTCTGGCCTAATAGCTAAGGTCTTAGACTCATACTCTGGTCTAATGGTTAAGGTCTTAACTCTTTCTCTGGCCTACTGGTTAAGGTCTTAACTCTTACTCTGGCCTAATAGCTAAGGTGTTAGACTCGTACTCTGGCCTACTGGTTAAGGTCTTAACTCTTACTCTGGCCGACTGGTTAAGGTCTTAACTCTTACTCTGGCCTAATAGCTAAGGTCTTAGGCTAGTACTCTGGCCTAATGATTAAGGTCTTAACTCTTACTCTGGCCTACTGGTTAAGGTCTTAACTCTTACTCTGGCCTACTGATTAAGGTCTTAACTCTTAGTCTGGCATAATAGATCAGGTCTTAACACTTACTCTGGCCTAATAGCTAAGGTCTTAGACTCGTACTCAGGCGTAATGGTTAAGGTCTTAACTCATACTCTGGCCTAATAGCTAAGGTCTTAACTCTTACTCTGGCTAAATAGCTAAGGTCTTAGACTTGTACTCTGGCTTAATGGTTACGGTCCTAACTCTTACTCTGGCCTAATAGCTAAGGTCTTAACTCTTACTCTGGCCTAATAGCTAAGGTCTTAGACTCGTACTCTGGCCTAATGGTTAAGGTCTTAACTCTTACTCTGGCCTACAGGTTAAGGTCTTAACTCTTACTCTGGCGTACTGGTTAAGGTCTTAACTCTTACTCTGGCCTAATAGCTAAGGTCTTAACTTTACTCTGGCCTAATAGCTAAGGTGTAAGACTCGTACTATGGCCTAATAGCTAAGGTATTAGACTCGTACTCTCGCCTAATAGCTAAGGTCTTAACTCTTACTCTGGCCTAATAGCTAAGGTCTTAACTCTTACTCTGGCCTAATAGCTAAGGTCTTAGACTTGTACTCTGGCCTAATAGCTAAGGTCTTAGACTCGTACTCTGGCCTAATAGCTAAGGTCTTAACTCTTACTCTGGCCTAATAGCTAAGGTCTTAACTCCTACTCTGGCCTAATAGCTAATTTCTTAGACTCGTACTCTGGCCTAATAGCTAAGGTCTTAGACTCGTACTCTGGCCTAATGGTTAAGGTCTTAACTCTTACTCTGGCCTAATGGTTAAGGTCTTAGACTCTTACTCTGACATAATGGTTAAGGTCTTAGACTCTTACTCTGGCCTAATGGTTAAGGTCTTAACTCTTACTCTGGCCTAATGGTTAAGGTCTTAGACTCTTAATCTGGCCTAATGGTAAAGGTCTTAACTCTTACTCTGGCCAGACTCTTACTCTGGACTAATGGTTAAGGTCTTAACTCTTACTCTGGCCTAATGGTTAAGGTCTTAGACTCTTACTCTGGCCTAATGGTTAAGGTCTTAGCTCTTACTCCGGCCTAATGGTTAAGGTCTTAGACTCTTTCTCTGGCCTAATGTTTAAGGTCTTTATTCTTACTCTGGCTTAATGGTTAAAGTCTTAACTCTTACTCTGGCCTAATAGCTAAGGTCTTAACTCTTACTCTGGCCTAATAGCTACGGTCTTAGACTCGTACTCTGATCTAATGGTTAAGGTCTTAACTCTTTATCTGGCCTACTGGTTAAGGTCTTAACTCTTACTCTGGCCTAATAGCTAAGGTCTTAGACTCGTACTCTGGCCTACTGGTTAAGGTCTTAACTCTTACTCTGGCCTACTGGTTAAGGTCTTAACTCTTACTCTGGCCTAATAGCTAAGGTCTTAGACTCATACTCTGGTCTAATGGTTAAGGTCTTAACTCTTTCTCTGGCCTACTGGTTAAGGTCTTAACTCTTACTCTGACCTAATAGCTAAGGTGTTAGACTCATACTCTGGCCTACTGGTTAAGGTCTTAACTCTTACTCTGGCCGACTGGTTAAGGTCTTAACTCTTACTCTGGCCTAATAGCTAAGGTCTTAGGCTAGTACTCTGGCCTAATGATTAAGGTCTTAACTCTTACTCTGGCCTACTGGTTAAGGTCTTAACTCTTACTCTGGCCTACTGGTTAAGGTCTTAACTCTTACTCTGGCCTAATAGCTAAGGTCTTAGACTCGTACTCAGGCGTAATGGTTAAGGTCTTAACTCTTACTCTGGCCTAATAGCTAAGGTCTTAACTCTTACTCTGGCCTAATAGCTAAGGTCTTAGACTCGTACTCTGGCCTAATGGTTAAGGTCTTAACTCTTACTCTGGCCTACAGGTTAAGGTCTTAACTCTTACTCTGGCGTACTGGTTAAGGTCTTAACTCTTACTCTGGCCTAATAGCTAAGGTCTTAACTTTACTCTGGCCTAATAGCTAAGGTGTAAGACTCGTACTATGGCCTGATAGCTAAGGTATTAGACTCGTACTCTCGCCTAATAGCTAAGGTCTTAACTCTTACTCTGGCCTAATAGCTAAGGTCTTAACTCTTACTCTGGCCTAATAGCTAAGGTCTTAAACTTGTACTCTGGCCTAATAGCTAAGGTCTTAACTCTTACTCTGGCCTAATAGCTAAGGTCTTAACTCCTACTCTGGCCTAATAGCTAATTTCTTAGACTCGTACTCTGGCCTAATAGCTAAGGTCTTAGACTCGTACTCTGGCCTAATGGTTAAGGTCTTAACTCTTACACTGACCTACTGGTTAAGGTCTTAACTCTTACTCTGGCCTAATAGCTAAGGTCTTAGACTCGTACTCTGGCCTAATGGTTAAGGTCTTAACTCTTACTCTGGCCTACTGGTTAAGGTCTTAAGTTTTACTCTGGCCTAATAGCTAAGGTCTTAACTCTTACTCTGGCCTAAAAGCTAAGGTCTTAGACTCGTACTTTGGCCTAATGGTTAAGGTCTTAACTCTTACTCTGGCCTAATAGCTAAGGTCTTAACTCTTACTCTGGCCTAATAGCTAAGGTCTTAGACTCGTACTATGGCCTACAGGTTAAGTTCTTAACTCTTACTCTGGCCTACTGGTTAAGGTCTTAACACTTACTCTGGCCTAATAGCTAAGGTCTTAGACTCGTACTCTGGCCTAATGGTTAAGGTCTTAACTCTTACTCTGGCCTAATAGCTAAGGTCTTAACTCTTACTCTGGCCTAATAGCTAAGGTCTTAGACTGGTACTCTGGCCTAATGGTTAAGGTCTTAACTCTTACTCTGGCCTACTGGTTAAGGTCTTAACTCTTACTCTGGCCTAATAGCTAAGGTCTTAGACTCGTACTCTGGCCTAATGGTGAAGGTCTTAACTCTTACTCTGGCCTACTGGTTAAGGTCTTAACTCTTACCCTGGCCTAATAGCTAAGGTCCTAACTCTTACTCTGGCCTAATAGCTAAGGTCTTAGACTCGTACTCTGGCCTAATGGTTAAGGTCTTAACTCTTACTCTGGCCTAATAGCTAAGGTGTAAGACTCGTACTATGGCCTGATAGCTAAGGTCTTAGACTCGTACTCTGGCCTAATAGCTAAGGTCTTAACTCTTACTCTGGCCTAATAGCTAAGGTCTTAACTCTTACCCTGGCCTAATAGCTAAGGTCTTAGACTCGTACTCTGGCCTAATAGCTAAGGTCTTAGACTCGTACTCTGGCCTAATAGCTAAGGTCTTAGACTCATATTCTGGCCTAATGGTTAAGGTCTTAATTCTTACTCTGGCCTAATAGCTAAGGTCTTAGACTCGTACTCTGGCCTACAGGTTAAGGTCTTAACTCTTACTCTGGCCTAATAGCTAAGGTCTTGACTCTTACTCTGGCCTAATAGCTAAGGTCTTAGACTCGTACTATGGCCTTCAGGTTAAGGTCTTAACTCTTACTGTGGCCTACTGGTTAAGGTCTTAACTCTTACTCTGGCCTATTAGCTAAGGTCTTAACTCTTACTCTGGCCTATTAGCTATGGTCTTAGACTCATAGTATGGCCTACAGGTTTAGGTCTTAACTCCTACTCTGGCCTACAGGTTAAGGTCTTAACTCTTACTCTGGCCTACTGGTTAAGGTCTTAACTCTTACTCTGGCCTAATAGCTAAGGTCTTAGACTCATACTCTGGTCTAATGGTTAAGGTCTTAACTCTTTCTCTGGCCTACTGGTTAAGGTCTTAACTCTTACTCTGACCTAATAGCTAAGGTGTTAGACTCATACTCTGGCCTACTGGTTAAGGTCTTAACTCTTACTCTGGCCGACTGGTTAAGGTCTTAACTCTTACTCTGGCCTAATAGCTAAGGTCTTAGGCTAGTACTCTGGCCTAATGATTAAGGTCTTAACTCTTACTCTGGCCTACTGGTTAAGGTCTTAACTCTTACTCTGGCCTACTGGTTAAGGTCTTAACTCTTACTCTGGCCTAATAGCTAAGGTCTTAGACTCGTACTCAGGCGTAATGGTTAAGGTCTTAACTCTTACTCTGGCCTAATAGCTAAGGTCTTAACTCTTACTCTGGCCTAATAGCTAAGGTCTTAGACTCGTACTCTGGCCTAATGGTTAAGGTCTTAACTCTTACTCTGGCCTACAGGTTAAGGTCTTAACTCTTACTCTGGCGTACTGGTTAAGGTCTTAACTCTTACTCTGGCCTAATAGCTAAGGTCTTAACTTTACTCTGGCCTAATAGCTAAGGTGTAAGACTCGTACTATGGCCTGATAGCTAAGGTATTAGACTCGTACTCTCGCCTAATAGCTAAGGTCTTAACTCTTACTCTGGCCTAATAGCTAAGGTCTTAACTCTTACTCTGGCCTAAAGCTAAGGTCTTAGACTCGTACTCTGGCCTAATGGTTAAGGTCTTAACTCTTACTCTGGCCTACTGGTTAAGGTCTTAAGTTTTACTCTGGCCTAATAGCTAAGGTCTTAACTCTTACTCTGGCCTAAAAGCTAAGGTCTTAGACTCGTACTTTGGCCTAATGGTTAAGGTCTTAACTCTTACTCTGGCCTAATAGCTAAGGTCTTAACTCTTACTCTGGCCTAATAGCTAAGGTCTTAGACTCGTACTATGGCCTACAGGTTAAGTTCTTAACTCTTACTCTGGCCTACTGGTTAAGGTCTTAACTCTTACTCTGGCCTAATAGCTAAGGTCTTAGACTCGTACTCTGGCCTAATGGTTAAGGTCTTAACTCTTACTCTGGCCTAATAGCTAAGGTCTTAACTCTTACTCTGGCCTAATAGCTAAGGTCTTAGACTGGTACTCTGGCCTAATGGTTAAGGTCTTAACTCTTACTCTGGCCTACTGGTTAAGGTCTTAACTCTTACTCTGGCCTAATAGCTAAGGTCTTAGACTCGTACTCTGGCCTAATGGTGAAGGTCTTAACTCTTACTCTGGCCTACTGGTTAAGGTCTTAACTCTTACCCTGGCCTAATAGCTAAGGTCCTAACTCTTACTCTGGCCTAATAGCTAAGGTCTTAGACTCGTACTCTGGCCTAATGGTTAAGGTCTTAACTCTTACTCTGGCCTAATAGCTAAGGTGTAAGACTCGTACTATGGCCTGATAGCTAAGGTCTTAGACTCGTACTCTGGCCTAATAGCTAAGGTCTTAACTCTTACTCTGGCCTAATAGCTAAGGTCTTAACTCTTACCCTGGCCTAATAGCTAAGGTCTTAGACTCGTACTCTGGCCTAATAGCTAAGGTCTTAGACTCGTACTCTGGCCTAATAGCTAAGGTCTTAGACTCATATTCTGGCCTAATGGTTAAGGTCTTAATTCTTACTCTGGCCTAATAGCTAAGGTCTTAGACTCGTACTCTGGCCTACAGGTTAAGGTCTTAACTCTTACTCTGGCCTAATAGCTAAGGTCTTGACTCTTACTCTGGCCTAATAGCTAAGGTCTTAGACTCGTACTATGGCCTTCAGGTTAAGGTCTTAACTCTTACTCTGGCCTACTGGTTTAGGTCTTAACTCTTACTCTGGCCTAATAGCTAAGGTCTTAACTCTTACTCTGGCCTATTAGCTATGGTCTTAGACTCATAGTATGGCCTACAGGTTTAGGTCTTAACTCCTACTCTGGCCTACAGGTTAAGGTCTTAACTCTTACTCTGGCCTACTGGTTAAGGTCTTAACTCTTACTCTGGCCTGATAGCTAAGTTCTTAACTCTTACTCTGGCCTAATAGCTAAGGTCTTATACTGGTACTATGGCTTACAGGTTAAGGTCTTAACTCTTACTCTGGCCTAATAGCTAAGGTCTTAGACTCGTACTCTGGCCTAATGGTTAAGGTCTTAACTCTTACTCTGGCCCAATAGCTAAGGTCCTAACTCTTACTCTGGCCTAATAGCTAAGGTCTTAGACTCGTACTCTGGACTAATGGTTAAGGTCTTAACTCTTACTCTGGCCTACTGGTTAAGGTCTTAACTCTTACTCTGGCCTAATAGCTAACGTCTTAGACTCGTACTCTGGCCTAATGGTTAAGGTCTTAACTCTTACTCTGGCCTAATAGCTAAGGTCTTAACTCTTACTCTGGCTAAATAGCTAAGGTCTTAGACTCGTACTCTGGCTTAATGGTTAAGGTCTTAACTCATACTCTGGCCTAATATCTAAGGTCTTAACTCTTACTCTGGCCTAATAGCTAAGGTCTTAGACTCGTACTATGGCCTACAGGTTAAGGTCTTAACTCTTACTCTGACCTACAGGTTAAGTTCTTAACTCTTACTCTGGCCTACTGGTTAAGGTCTTAAGTTTTACTCTGGCCTAATAGCTAAGGTCTTAGACTCGTACTCTGGCCTACTGGTTAAGGTCTTAACTCTTACTCTGGCCTACTGGTTAAGGTCTTAACTCTTACTCTGGCCTAATAGCTAAGGTCTTAGACTCGTACTCTGGCCTACTGCTTAAGGTCTTAACTCTTACTCTGGCCTAATAGCTAAGTTCTTAACTCTTACTCTGGCCTACTGGATAAGGTCTTAACTCTTACCCTGGCCTAATAGCTAAGGTCTTAGACTCGTACTCTGGCCTACAGGTTAAGGTCTTAACTCTTACTCTGGCCTACAAGTTAAGGTCTTAACTCTTACTCTGGCCTACTGGTTAAGGTCTTAACTCTTACTCTGGCCTAATAGCTAAGGTCATAGACTCGTACTATGGCCTACAGGTTAATGTCTTAACTCTTACTCTGGCCTACTTGTTAAGGTCTTAACTCTTACTCTGGCCTAACAGCTAAGGTCTTAACTCTTACTCTGGCCTATTAACTAAGGTCTTAGACTCGTACTCTGGCCTACAGGTTAAGGTCTTAACTCTTACTCTGGCCTAATAGCTAAGGTCTTAGACTCATACTCTGGCCTTATGGTTAAGGTCTTAACTCTTACTCTGGCCTAATGGTTAAGGTATTAACTCTTACTCTGGCCTAATAGCTAAGGTCTTAGACTCGTACTCTGGCCTACTGCTTAAGGTCTTAACTCTTACTCTGGCCTAATAGCTAAGGTCTTAACTCTTACTCTGGCCTACTGGATAAGGTCTTAACTCTTACCCTGGCCTAACAGCTAAGGTCTTAGACTCGTACTATGGCCTACAGGTTAAGGTCTTAACTCTCACTCTCGCCTACTGGTTAAGGTCTTAACTCTTACTCTGGCCTAATAGCTAAGGTCTTAACTCTTACTCTGGCCTAATAGCTTAGGTCTTATACTCGTTCTCTGGCCTAATGGTTAAGGTCTTAACTCTTACTCTGGCCTAATAGCTAAGGTCTTAACTCTTACTCTGGCCTAATAGCTAAGGTCTTAGACTCGTACTCTGGCCTAAAGGTTAAGGTTTTAACTCTTACTCTGGCCTACTGGTTAAGGTCTTAACTCTTACTCTGGCCTAATAGCTAAGGTGTTAGACTCGTACTATGGCCTACAGGTTAAGGTCTTAACTCTTACTCTGGCCTACTGGTTAAGGTCTTAGCTCTTACTCTGGCCTAATAGCTAAGGTCTTAACTCTTACTCTGGCCTAATAGCTAAGGGCTTAGACTCATAGTATGGCCTACAGGTTTAGGTCTTAAATCCTACTCTGGCCTACAGGTTAAGGTCTTAACTCTTTCTCTGGCCTACTGGTTAAGGTCTTAACTCTTACTCTGGCCTAATAGCTAAGGTCTTAACACTTACTCTGGCCTAATAGCTAAGGTCTTAGACTCGTACTCTGGCCTAATAGCTAAGGTCTTAACTCTTACTCTGGCCTAATAGCTAAGGTCTTAATTCTTACTCTGGCCTAATAGCCAAGGTCTTAGACTCGTACTCTGGCCTAATGGTTAAGGTCTTAACTCTTACTCTGGCCTAATAGCTAAGGTCTTAGACTCGTACTCTGGCCTAATGGTTAAGGTCTTAACTCTTACTCTGGCCTACTGGTTTAGGTCTTAACTCTTACTCTGGCCTAATAGCTAAGGTCTTAACTCTTACTCTGGCCTATTAGCTATGGTCTTAGACTCATAGTATTGCCTACAGGTTTAGGTCTTAACTCCTACTCTGGCCTACAGGTTAAGGTCTTAACTCTTACTCTGGCCTACTGGTTAAGGTCTTAACTCTTACTCTGGCCTGATAGCTAAGTTCTTAACTCTTACTCTGGCCTAATAGCTAAGGTCTTATACTGGTACTATGGCTTACAGGTTAAGGTCTTAACTCTTACTCTGGCCTAATAGCTAAGGTCTTAGACACGTACTCTGGCCTAATGGTTAAGGTCTTAACTCTTACTCTGGCCCAATAGCTAAGGTCTTAACTCTTACTCTGGCCTAATAGCTAAGGTCTTAGACTCGTACTCTGGACTAATGGTTAAGGTCTTAACTCTTACTCTGGCCTACTGGTTAAGGTCTTAACTCTTACTCTGGCCTAATAGCTAACGTCTTAGACTCGTACTCTGGCCCTAATGGTTAAGGTCTTAACTCTTACTCTGGCCTAATAGCTAAGGTCTTAACTCTTACTCTGGCTAAATAGCTAACGTCTTAGACTCGTACTCTGGCTTAATGGTTAAGGTCTTAACTCATACTCTGGCCTAATATCTAAGGTCTTAACTCTTACTCTGGCCTAATAGCTAAGGTCTTAGACTCGTACTATGGCCCACAGGTTAAGGTCTTAACTCTTACTCTGGCCTACAGGTTAAGCTCTTAACTCTTACTCTGGCCTACTGGTTAAGGTCTTAAGTTTTACTCTGGCCTAATAGCTAAGGTCTTAGACTCGTACTCTGGCCTACTGGTTAAGGTCTTAACTCTTACTCTGGCCTACTGGTTAAGGTCTTAACTCTTACTCTGGCCTAATAGCTAAGGTCTTAGACTCGTACTCTGGCCTACTGCTTAAGGTCTTAACTCTTACTCTGGCCTAATAGCTAAGTTCTTAACTCTTACTCTGGCCTACTGGATAAGGTCTTAACTCTTACCCTGGCCTAATAGCTAAGGTCTTAGACTCGTACTCTGGCCTACAGGTTAAGGTCTTAACTCTTACTCTGGCCTACAAGTTAAGGTCCTAACTCTTACTCTGGCCTAATAGCTAAGGTCTTAATTCTTACTCTGGCCTAATAGCCAAGGTCTTAGACTCGTACTCTGGCCTAATGGTTAAGGTCTTAACTCTTACTCTGGCCTAATAGCTAAGGTCTTAGACTCGTACTATGGCCTAATGGTTAAGGTCTTAACTCTCACTCTCGCCTACTGGTTAAGGTCTTAACTCTTACTCTGGCCTAATAGCCAAGGTCTTAACTCTTACTCTGGCCTAATAGCTAAGGTCTTAGACTCGTACTATGGCCTTCAGGTTAAGGTCTTAACTCTTACTCTGGCCTACTGGTTTAGGTCTTAACTCTTACTCTGGCCTAATAGCTAAGGTCGTAACTCTTACTCTGGCCTATTAGCTATGGTCTTAGACTCATAGTATGGCCTACAGGTTTAGGTCTTAACTCCTACTCTGGCCTACCGGTTAAGGTCTTAACTCTTACTCTGGCCTACTGGTTAAGGTCTTAACTCTTACTCTGGCCTGATAGCTAAGTTCTTAACTCTTACTCTGGCCTAATAGCTAAGGTCTTATACTGGTACTATGGCTTACAGGTTAAGGTCTTAACTCTTACTCTGGCCTAATAGCTAAGGTCTTAGACTCGTACTCTGGCCTAATGGTTAAGGTCTTAACTCTTACTCTGGCCCAATAGCTAAGGTCTTAACTCTTACTCTGGCCTAATAGCTAAGGTCTTAGACTCGTACTCTGGACTAATGGTTAAGGTCTTAACTCTTACTCTGGCCTACTGGTTAAGGTCTTAACTCTTACTCTGGCCTAATAGCTAACGTCTTAGACTCGTACTCTGGCCTAATGGTTAAGGTCTTAACTCTTACTCTGGCCTAATAGCTAAGGTCTTAACTCTTACTCTGGCTAAATAGCTAAGGTCTTAGACTCATACTCTGGCTTAATGGTTAAGGTCTTAACTCATACTCTGGCCTAATATCTAAGGTCTTAACTCTTACTCTGGCCTAATAGCTAAGGTCTTAGACTCGTACTATGGCGTACAGGTTAAGGTCTTAACTCTTACTCTGGCCTACAGGTTAAGTTCTTAACTCTTACTCTGGCCTACTGGTTAAGGTCTTAAGTTTTACTCTGGCCTAATAGCTAAGGTCTTAGACTCGTACTCTGGCCTACTGGTTAAGGTCTTAACTCTTACTCTGGCCTACTGGTTAAGGTCTTAACTCTTACTCTGGCCTAATAGCTAAGGTCTTAGACTTGTACTCTGGCCTAATAGTTAAGGTCTTAACTCTTAGTCTGGCCTAATAGCTAAGGTCTTAGACTCTTACTCTGACATAATGGTTAAGGTCTTAGACTCTTACTCTGGCCTAATGGTTAAGGTCTTAACTCTTACTCTGGCCTAATGGTTAAGGTCTTAGACTCTTAATCTGGCCTAATGGTAAAGGTCTTAACTCTTACTCTGGCCAGACTCTTACTCTGGCCTAATGGTTAAGGTCTTAACTCTTACTCTAGCCTACTGGTTAAGGTCTTAACTCTTACTCTGGCCTAATAGCTAAGGTCTTAGACTCGTACTCTGGCCTACTGGTTAAGGTCTTAACTCATACTCTGGCCTACTGGTTAAGGTCTTAACTCTTACTCTGGCCTAATAGCTAAGGTCTTAGACTCCTACTATGGCCTACAGGTTAAGGTCTTAACTCTTACTCTGGCCTACTGGTTAAGGTCTTAATTCTTACTCTGGCCTAATAGCTAAGGTCTTAACTCTTACTCTGGCCTAATAGCTAAGGTCTAAGACTCGTACTATGGCCTACAGGTTAAGGTCTTAACTCTTACTCTGGCCTACTGGTTAAGGTCTTAACTCTTATTCTGGCCTACTGGTTAAGGTCTTAATTCTTACTCTGGCCTAATAGCTAAGGTCTTAACTCTTACTCTGGCCTAATAGCTAAGGTCTTAGACTCGTACTATGGCATACAGGTTAGGTCTTAACTCTTACTCTGGCCTACTGGTTAAGGTCTTAACTCTTACTCTGGCCTAATAGCTAAGGTCTTAGACTCGTACTCTGGCCTAATAGCTAAGGTCTTAACTCTTAGTCTGGCCTAATAGCTAAGGTCTTAGACTCGTACTCTGGCCTAATGTTTAAGGTCTTAACTCTTACTCTGGCCTAATAGCTAAGGTGTTAGACTCGTACTCTGGCCTAATGGTTAAGGTCTTAACTCTTACTCTGGCCTAATAGCTAAGGTCTTAGACTCGTACTATGGCCTACAGGTTAAGGTCTTAACTCTTACTCTGGCCTACTGGTTAAGGTCTTAACTCTTACTCTGGCCTAATAGCTAAGGTCTTAGACTCGTACTCTGGCCTACTGGTTAAGGTCTTAACTCTTACTCTGGCCTAATAGCTAAGGTCTTAGACTCGTACTCTGGCCTAATGGTTAAGGTCTTAACTCTTACACTGGCCTAATAGCTAAGGTCTTAGACTCGTACTCTGGCCTAATAGCTAAGGTCTTAGACTCATACTCTGGCCTACAGGTTAAGGTGTTAACTCTTACTCTGGCCTAATAGCTAAGGTCTTGACTCTTACTCTGGCCTAATATCTAAGGTCTTAGACTCGTACTATGGCCTTCAGGTTAAGGTCTTAACTCTTACTCTGGCCTACTGGTTAAGGTCTTAACTCTTACTCAGGCCTAATAGCTAAGGTCTTAACTCTTACTCTGGCCTATTAGCTAAGGTCTTAGACTCATAGTACGGCCTACAGGTTTAGGTCTTAACTCCTACTCTGGCCTACAGGTTAAGGTCTTAACTCTTACTCTGGCCTACTGGTTAAGGTCTTAACTCTTACTCTGGCCTTATAGCTAAGTTCTTAACTCTTACTCTGGCCTAATAGCTAAGGTCTTTTACTCGTACTATGGCCTACAGGTTAAGGTCTTAACTCTCACTCTGGCCTAGTAGCTAAGGTCTTAGACTCGTACTCTGGCCTAATGGTTAAGGTCTTAACTCTTACTCTGGCCCAATAGCTAAGGTCTTAACTCTTACTCTGGCCTAATAGCTAAGGTCTTAGACTCGTACTCTGGACTAATGGTTAAGGTCTTAACTCTTACTCTGGCCTACTGGTTAAGGTCTTAACTCTTACTCCGGCCTAATAGCTAACGTCTTAGACTCAAACTCTGGCCTAATGGTTAAGGTCTTAACTCTTACTCTGGCCTAATAGCTAAGGTCTTAACTCTTACTCTGGCTAAATAGCTAAGGTCTTAGTCTCGTACTCTGGCTTAATGGTTAAGGTCTTAACTCGTACTCTGGCCTAATAGCTAAGGTCTTAACTCTTACTCTGGCCTAATAGCTAAGGTCTTAGACTCGTACTATGGCCTACAGGTTAAGGTCTTAACTCTTACTCTGGCCTACAGGTTAAGGTCTTAACTTTTACTCTGGCCTAATAGCTAAGGTCTTAGACTCGTACTATGGCCTACAGGTTAAGGTCTTAACTCTTACTCTGGCCTACTGCTTAAGGTCTTAACTCTTACTCTGGCCTAATAGCTAAGGTCTTAACTCTTACTCTGGCCTACTGGATAAGGTCTTAACTCTTACCCTGGCCTAATAGCTAAGGTCTTAGACTTGTACTCTGGCCTACAGGTTAAGGTCTTAACTCTTACTCTGGCCTACAGGTTAAGGTCTTAACTCTTACTCTGGCCTACTGGTTAAGGTCTTAACTCTTACTCTGGCCTAATAGCTAAGGTCTTAGACTCGTACTATGGCCTACAGGTTAAGGTCTTAACTCTTACTCTGGCGTACTGGTTAAGGTCTTAACTCTTACTCTGGCCTAACAGCTAAGGTCTTAGACTCGTACTCTGGCCTACAGGTTAAGGTCTTAACTCTTACTCTGGCCTAATAGCTAAGGTCTTAGACTCATACTCTGGCCTTATGGTTAAGGTCTTAACTCTTACTCTGGCCTAATGGTTAAGGTATTAACTCTTACTCTGGCCTACTGGTTAAGGTCTTAATTCTTACTCTGGCCTAATAGCCAAGGTCTTAACTCTTACTCTGGCCTAATAGCCAAGGTCTTAGACTCGTACTATGGCCTACAGGTTAAGGTCTTAACTCTCACTCTCGCCTACTGGTTAAGGTCTTAACTCTTACTCTGGCCTAATAGCTAAGGTCTTAACTCTTACTCTGGCCTAATAGCTTAGGTCTTAGACTCGTACTCTGGCCTAATGGTTAAGGTCTTAACTCCTACTCTGGCCTAATAGCTAAGGTCTTAACTCTTACTCTGGCCTAATAGCTAAGGTCTTAGACTCGTACTCTGGCCTACAGGTTAAGGTTTTAACTCTTACTCTGGCCTACTGGTTAAGGTCTTAACTCTTACTCTGGCCTAATAGCTAAGGTCTTAGACTCGTACTATGGCCTACAGGTTAAGGTCTTAACTCTTACTCTGGCCTACTGGTTAAGGTCTTAGCTTTTACTCTGGCCTAATAGCTAAGGTCTTAACTCTTACTCTGGCCTAATAGCTAAGGTCTTAGACTCATAGTATGGCCTACAGGTTTAGGTCTTAACTCCTACTCTGGCCTACAGGTTAAGGTCTTAACTCTTACTCTGGCCTACTGGTTAAGGTCTTAACTCTTACTCTGGCCTAATAGCTAAGGTGTTAACTCTTACTCAGCCCTAATAGCTAAGGTCTTAATTCTTACTCTGGCCTAATAGCTAAGGTCTTAGACTCGTACTCTGGCCTAATGGTTAAGGTCTTAACTCTTACTCTGGCCTAGTAGCTAAGGTCTTAGACTCGTACTCTGGCCTAATGGTTAAGGTCTTAACTCTTACTCTGGCCTATTAGCTAAGGTCTTAGACTCATAGTACGGCCTACAGGTTTAGGTCTTAACTCCTACTCTGGCCTACAGGTTAAGGTCTTAACTCTTAATCTGGCCTACTGGTTAAGGTCTTAACTCTTACTCTGGCCTGATAGCTAAGTTCTTAACTCTTACTCTGGCCTAATAGCTAAGGTCTTTTACTCGTACTATGGCCTACAGGTTAAGGTCTTAACTCTCACTCTGGCCTAGTAGCTAAGGTCTTAGACTCGTACTCTGGCCTAATGGTTAAGGTCTTAACTCTTACTCTGGCCCAATAGCTAAGGTCTTAACTCTTACTCTGGCCTAATAGCTAAGGTCTTAGACTCGTACTCTGGACTAATGGTTAAGGTCTTAACTCTTACTCTGGCCTACTGGTTAAGGTCTTAACTCTTACTCCGGCCTAATAGCTAACGTCTTAGACTCATACTCTGGCCTAATGGTTAAGGTCTTAACTCTTACTGTGGCCTAATAGCTAAGGTCTTAACTCTTACTCTGGCTAAATAGCTAAGGTCTTAGTCTCGTACTCTGGCTTAATGGTTAAGGTCTTAACTCGTACTCTGGCCTAATAGCTAAGGTCTTAACTCTTACTCTGGCCTAATAGCTAAGGTCTTAGACTCGTACTATGGCCTACAGGTTAAGGTCTTAACTCTTACTCTGGCCTACAGGTTAAGGTCTTAACTTTTACTCTGGCCTAATAGCTAAGGTCTTAGACTCGTACTATGGCCTACAGGTTAAGGTCTTAACTCTTACTCTGGCCTACTGGATAAGGTCTTAACTCTTACCCTGGCCTAATAGCTAAGGTCTTAGACTCGTACTCTGGCCTACAGGTTAAGGTCTTAACTCTTACTCTGGCCTACAGGTTAAGGTCTTAACTCTTACTCTGGCCTACTGGTTAAGGTCTTAACTCTTACTCTGGCCTAATAGCTAAGGTCTTAGACTCGTACTATGGCCTACAGGTTAAGGTCTTAACTCTTACTCTGGCGTACTGGTTAAGGTCTTAACTCTTACTCTGGCCTAACAGCTAAGGTCTTAGACTCGTACTCTGGCCTACAGGTTAAGGTCTTAACTCTTACTCTGGCCTAATAGCTAAGGTCTTAGACTCATACTCTGGCCTTATGGTTAAGGTCTTAACTCTTACTCTGGCCTAATGGTTAAGGTATTAACTCTTACTCTGGCCTACTGGTTAAAGTCTTAATTCTTACTCTGGCCTAATAGCCAAGGTCTTAACTCTTACTCTGGCCTAATAGCCAAGGTCTTAGACTCGTACTATGGCCTACAGGTTAAGGTCTTAACTCTCACTCTCGCCTACTGGTTAAGGTCTTAACTCTTACTCTGGCCTAATAGCTAAGGTCTTAACTCTTACTCTGGCCTAATAGCTTAGGTCTTAGACTCGTACTCTGGCCTAATGGTTAAGGTCTTAACTCCTACTCTGGCCTAATAGCTAAGGTCTTAACTCTTACTCTGGCCTAATAGCTAAGGTCTTAGACTCGTACTCTGGCCTACAGGTTAAGGTTTTAACTCTTACTCTGGCCTACTGGTTAAGGTCTTAACTCTTACTCTGGCCTAATAGCTAAGGTCTTAGACTCGTACTATGGCCTACAGGTTAAGGTCTTAACTCTTACTCTGGCCTACTGGTTAAGGTCTTAGCTTTTACTCTGGCCTAATAGCTAAGGTCTTAACTCTTACTCTGGCCTAATAGCTAAGGTCTTAGACTCATAGTATGGCCTACAGGTTTAGGTCTTAACTCCTACTCTGGCCTACAGGTTAAGGTCTTAACTCTTACTCTGGCCTACTGGTTAAGGTCTTAACTCTTACTCTGGCCTAATAGCTAAGGTGTTAACTCTTACTCAGCCCTAATAGCTAAGGTCTTAATTCTTACTCTGGCCTAATAGCTAAGGTCTTAGACTCGTACTCTGGCCTAATGGTTAAGGTCTTAACTCTTACTCTGGCCTAGTAGCTAAGGTCTTAGACTCGTACTCTGGCCTAATGGTTAAGGTCTTAACTCTTACTCTGGCCTACAGGTTAAGGTCTTAACTCTTACTCTGGCCTACTGGTTAAGGTCTTAACTCTTACTCTGGCCTGATAGCTAAGTTCTTAACTCTTACTTTGGCCTAATAGCTAAGGTCTTATACTCGTACTATGGCCTACAGGTTAAGGTCTTAACTCTCACTCTGGCCTAGTAGCTAAGGTCTTAGACTCGTACTCTGGCCTAATGGTTAAGGTCTTAACTCTTACTCTGGCCCAATAGCTAAGGTCTTAACTCTTACTCTGGCCTAATAGCTAAGGTCTTAGACTCGTACTCTGGACTAATGGTTAAGGTCTTAACTCTTACTCTGGCCTACTGGTTAAGGTCTTAACTCTTACTCCGGCCTAATAGCTAACGTCTTAGACTCATACTCTGGCCTAATGGTTAAGGTCTTAACTCTTACTCTGGCCTAATAGCTAAGGTCTTAACTCTTACTCTGGCTAAATAGCTAAGGTCTTAGACTCGTACTCTGGCTTAATGGTTAAGGTCTTAACTCGTACTCTGGCCTAATAGCTAAGGTCTTAACTCTTACTCTGGCCTAATAGCTAAGGTCTTAGACTCGTACTATGGCCTACAGGTTAAGGTCTTAACTCTTACTCTGGCCTACAGGTTAAGGTCTTAACCTTTACTCTGGCCTAATAGCTAAGGTCTTAGACTCGTACTATGGCCTACAGGTTAAGGTCTTAACTCTTACTCTGGCCTACTGCTTAAGGTCTTAACTCTTACTCTGGCCTAATAGCTAAGGTCTTAACTCTTACTCTGGCCTACTGGATAAGGTCTTAACTCTTACCCTGGCCTAATAGCTAAGGTCTTAGACTCGTACTCTGGCCTACAGGTTAAGGTCTTAACTCTTACTCTGGCCTACAGGTTAAGGTCTTAACTCTTACTCTGGCCTACTGGTTAAGGTCTTAACTCTTACTCTGGCCTAATAGCTAAGGTCTTAGACTCGTACTATGGCCTACAGGTTAAGGTCTTAACTCTTACTCTGGCGTACTGGTTAAGGTCTTAACTCTTACTCTGGCCTAACAGCTAAGGTCTTAGACTCGTACTCTGGCCTACAGGTTAAGGTCTTAACTCTTACTCTGGCCTAATAGCTAAGGTCCTAGACTCATACTCTGGCCTTATGGTTAAGGTCTTAACTCTTATTCTGGCCTAATGGTTAAGGTATTAACTCTTACTCTGGCCTACTGGTTAAGGTCTTAATTCTTACTCTGGCCTAATAGCCAAGGTCTTAACTCTTACTCTGGCCTAATAGCTAAGGTCTTAGACTCGTACTATGGCCTACAGGTTAAGGTCTTAACTCTCACTCTCGCCTACTGGTTAAGGTCTTAACTCTTACTCTGGCCTAATAGCTAAGGTCTTAACTCTTACTCTGGCCTAATAGCTTAGGTCTTAGACTCGTACTCTGGCCTAATGGTTAAGGTCTTAACTCCTACTCTGGCCTAATAGCTAAGGTCTTAACTCTTACTCTGGCCTAATAGCTAAGGTCTTAGACTCGTACTCTGGCCTACAGGTTAAGGTTTTAACTCTTACTCTGGCCTACTGGTTAAGGTCTTAACTCTTACTCTGGCCTAATAGCTAAGGTCTTAGACTCGTACTATGGCCTACAGGTTAAGGTCTTAACTCTTACTCTGGCCTACTGGTTAAGGTCTTAGCTTTTACTCTGGCCTAATAGCTAAGGTCTTAACTCTTACTCTGGCCTAATAGCTAAGGTCTTAGACTCATAGTATGGCCTACAGGTTTAGGTCTTAACTCCTACTCTGGCCTACAGGTTAAGGTCTTAACTCTTACTCTGGCCTACTGGTTAAGGTCTTAACTCGTACTCTGGCCTAATAGCTAAGGTGTTAACTCTTACTCAGCCCTAATAGCTAAGGTCTTAATTCTTACTCTGGCCTAATAGCTAAGGTCTTAGACTCGTACTCTGGCCTAATGGTTAAGGTCTTAACTCTTACTCTGGCCTAGTAGCTAAGGTCTTAGACTCGTACTCTGGCCTAATGGTTAAGGTCTTAACTCTTACTCTGGCCTAATAGCTAAGGTCTTAGACTCGTACTCTGGCCTAATGGTGAAGGGCTTAACTCTTACTCTGGCCAACTGGTTAAGGTCTTAACTCTTACTCTGGCCTAATAGCTAAGGTCTTAACTCTTACTCTGGCCTAATAGCTAAGGTCTTAGACTCATACTCTGGCCTAATGGTTAAGGTCTTAACTCTTACTCAGGCCTAATAGCTAAGGTCTTAACTCTTACTCTGGCCTACTGGATAAGGTCTTAACTCTTACCCTGGCCTAATAGCTAAGGTCTTAGACTTGTACTCTGGCCTACAGGTTAAGGTCTTAACTCTTACTCTGGCCTACAGGTTAAGGTCTTAACTCTTACTCTGGCCTACTGGTTAAGGTCTTAACTCTTACTCTGGCCTAATAGCTAAGGTCTTAGACTCGTACTATGGCCTACAGGTTAAGGTCTTAACTCTTACTCTGGCGTACTGGTTAAGGTCTTAACTCTTACTCTGGCCTAACAGCTAAGGTCTTAGACTCGTACTCTGGCCTACAGGTTAAGGTCTTAACTCTTACTCTGGCCTAATAGCTAAGGTCTTAGACTCATACTCTGGCCTTATGGTTAAGGTCTTAACTCTTACTCTGGCCTAATGGTTAAGGTATTAACTCTTACTCTGGCCTACTGGTTAAGGTCTTAATTCTTACTCTGGCCTAATAGCCAAGGTCTTAACTCTTACTCTGGCCTAATAGCCAAGGTCTTAGACTCGTACTATGGCCTACAGGTTAAGGTCTTAACTCTCACTCTCGCCTACTGGTTAAGGTCTTAACTCTTACTCTGGCCTAATAGCTAAGGTCTTAACTCTTACTCTGGCCTAATAGCTTAGGTCTTAGACTCGTACTCTGGCCTAATGGTTAAGGTCTTAACTCCTACTCTGGCCTAATAGCTAAGGTCTTAACTCTTACTCTGGCCTAATAGCTAAGGTCTTAGACTCGTACTCTGGCCTACAGGTTAAGGTTTTAACTCTTACTCTGGCCTACTGGTTAAGGTCTTAACTCTTACTCTGGCCTAATAGCTAAGGTCTTAGACTCGTACTATGGCCTACAGGTTAAGGTCTTAACTCTTACTCTGGCCTACTGGTTAAGGTCTTAGCTTTTACTCTGGCCTAATAGCTAAGGTCTTAACTCTTACTCTGGCCTAATAGCTAAGGTCTTAGACTCATAGTATGGCCTACAGGTTTAGGTCTTAACTCCTACTCTGGCCTACAGGTTAAGGTCTTAACTCTTACTCTGGCCTACTGGTTAAGGTCTTAACTCTTACTCTGGCCTAATAGCTAAGGTGTTAACTCTTACTCAGCCCTAATAGCTAAGGTCTTAATTCTTACTCTGGCCTAATAGCTAAGGTCTTAGACTCGTACTCTGGCCTAATGGTTAAGGTCTTAACTCTTACTCTGGCCTAGTAGCTAAGGTCTTAGACTCGTACTCTGGCCTAATGGTTAAGGTCTTAACTCTTACTCTGGCCTATTAGCTAAGGTCTTAGACTCATAGTACGGCCTACAGGTTTAGGTCTTAACTCCTACTCTGGCCTACAGGTTAAGGTCTTAACTCTTAATCTGGCCTACTGGTTAAGGTCTTAACTCTTACTCTGGCCTGATAGCTAAGTTCTTAACTCTTACTCTGGCCTAATAGCTAAGGTCTTTTACTCGTACTATGGCCTACAGGTTAAGGTCTTAACTCTCACTCTGGCCTAGTAGCTAAGGTCTTAGACTCGTACTCTGGCCTAATGGTTAAGGTCTTAACTCTTACTCTGGCCCAATAGCTAAGGTCTTAACTCTTACTCTGGCCTAATAGCTAAGGTCTTAGACTCGTACTCTGGACTAATGGTTAAGGTCTTAACTCTTACTCTGGCCTACTGGTTAAGGTCTTAACTCTTACTCCGGCCTAATAGCTAACGTCTTAGACTCATACTCTGGCCTAATGGTTAAGGTCTTAACTCTTACTGTGGCCTAATAGCTAAGGTCTTAACTCTTACTCTGGCTAAATAGCTAAGGTCTTAGTCTCGTACTCTGGCTTAATGGTTAAGGTCTTAACTCGTACTCTGGCCTAATAGCTAAGGTCTTAACTCTTACTCTGGCCTAATAGCTAAGGTCTTAGACTCGTACTATGGCCTACAGGTTAAGGTCTTAACTCTTACTCTGGCCTACAGGTTAAGGTCTTAACTTTTACTCTGGCCTAATAGCTAAGGTCTTAGACTCGTACTATGGCCTACAGGTTAAGGTCTTAACTCTTACTCTGGCCTACTGGATAAGGTCTTAACTCTTACCCTGGCCTAATAGCTAAGGTCTTAGACTCGTACTCTGGCCTACAGGTTAAGGTCTTAACTCTTACTCTGGCCTACAGGTTAAGGTCTTAACTCTTACTCTGGCCTACTGGTTAAGGTCTTAACTCTTACTCTGGCCTAATAGCTAAGGTCTTAGACTCGTACTATGGCCTACAGGTTAAGGTCTTAACTCTTACTCTGGCGTACTGGTTAAGGTCTTAACTCTTACTCTGGCCTAACAGCTAAGGTCTTAGACTCGTACTCTGGCCTACAGGTTAAGGTCTTAACTCTTACTCTGGCCTAATAGCTAAGGTCTTAGACTCATACTCTGGCCTTATGGTTAAGGTCTTAACTCTTACTCTGGCCTAATGGTTAAGGTATTAACTCTTACTCTGGCCTACTGGTTAAAGTCTTAATTCTTACTCTGGCCTAATAGCCAAGGTCTTAACTCTTACTCTGGCCTAATAGCCAAGGTCTTAGACTCGTACTATGGCCTACAGGTTAAGGTCTTAACTCTCACTCTCGCCTACTGGTTAAGGTCTTAACTCTTACTCTGGCCTAATAGCTAAGGTCTTAACTCTTACTCTGGCCTAATAGCTTAGGTCTTAGACTCGTACTCTGGCCTAATGGTTAAGGTCTTAACTCCTACTCTGGCCTAATAGCTAAGGTCTTAACTCTTACTCTGGCCTAATAGCTAAGGTCTTAGACTCGTACTCTGGCCTACAGGTTAAGGTTTTAACTCTTACTCTGGCCTACTGGTTAAGGTCTTAACTCTTACTCTGGCCTAATAGCTAAGGTCTTAGACTCGTACTATGGCCTACAGGTTAAGGTCTTAACTCTTACTCTGGCCTACTGGTTAAGGTCTTAGCTTTTACTCTGGCCTAATAGCTAAGGTCTTAACTCTTACTCTGGCCTAATAGCTAAGGTCTTAGACTCATAGTATGGCCTACAGGTTTAGGTCTTAACTCCTACTCTGGCCTACAGGTTAAGGTCTTAACTCTTACTCTGGCCTACTGGTTAAGGTCTTAACTCTTACTCTGGCCTAATAGCTAAGGTGTTAACTCTTACTCAGCCCTAATAGCTAAGGTCTTAATTCTTACTCTGGCCTAATAGCTAAGGTCTTAGACTCGTACTCTGGCCTAATGGTTAAGGTCTTAACTCTTACTCTGGCCTAGTAGCTAAGGTCTTAGACTCGTACTCTGGCCTAATGGTTAAGGTCTTAACTCTTACTCTGGCCTACAGGTTAAGGTCTTAACTCTTACTCTGGCCTACTGGTTAAGGTCTTAACTCTTACTCTGGCCTGATAGCTAAGTTCTTAACTCTTACTTTGGCCTAATAGCTAAGGTCTTATACTCGTACTATGGCCTACAGGTTAAGGTCTTAACTCTCACTCTGGCCTAGTAGCTAAGGTCTTAGACTCGTACTCTGGCCTAATGGTTAAGGTCTTAACTCTTACTCTGGCCCAATAGCTAAGGTCTTAACTCTTACTCTGGCCTAATAGCTAAGGTCTTAGACTCGTACTCTGGACTAATGGTTAAGGTCTTAACTCTTACTCTGGCCTACTGGTTAAGGTCTTAACTCTTACTCCGGCCTAATAGCTAACGTCTTAGACTCATACTCTGGCCTAATGGTTAAGGTCTTAACTCTTACTCTGGCCTAATAGCTAAGGTCTTAACTCTTACTCTGGCTAAATAGCTAAGGTCTTAGACTCGTACTCTGGCTTAATGGTTAAGGTCTTAACTCGTACTCTGGCCTAATAGCTAAGGTCTTAACTCTTACTCTGGCCTAATAGCTAAGGTCTTAGACTCGTACTATGGCCTACAGGTTAAGGTCTTAACTCTTACTCTGGCCTACAGGTTAAGGTCTTAACCTTTACTCTGGCCTAATAGCTAAGGTCTTAGACTCGTACTATGGCCTACAGGTTAAGGTCTTAACTCTTACTCTGGCCTACTGCTTAAGGTCTTAACTCTTACTCTGGCCTAATAGCTAAGGTCTTAACTCTTACTCTGGCCTACTGGATAAGGTCTTAACTCTTACCCTGGCCTAATAGCTAAGGTCTTAGACTCGTACTCTGGCCTACAGGTTAAGGTCTTAACTCTTACTCTGGCCTACAGGTTAAGGTCTTAACTCTTACTCTGGCCTACTGGTTAAGGTCTTAACTCTTACTCTGGCCTAATAGCTAAGGTCTTAGACTCGTACTATGGCCTACAGGTTAAGGTCTTAACTCTTACTCTGGCGTACTGGTTAAGGTCTTAACTCTTACTCTGGCCTAACAGCTAAGGTCTTAGACTCGTACTCTGGCCTACAGGTTAAGGTCTTAACTCTTACTCTGGCCTAATAGCTAAGGTCCTAGACTCATACTCTGGCCTTATGGTTAAGGTCTTAACTCTTATTCTGGCCTAATGGTTAAGGTATTAACTCTTACTCTGGCCTACTGGTTAAGGTCTTAATTCTTACTCTGGCCTAATAGCCAAGGTCTTAACTCTTACTCTGGCCTAATAGCTAAGGTCTTAGACTCGTACTATGGCCTACAGGTTAAGGTCTTAACTCTCACTCTCGCCTACTGGTTAAGGTCTTAACTCTTACTCTGGCCTAATAGCTAAGGTCTTAACTCTTACTCTGGCCTAATAGCTTAGGTCTTAGACTCGTACTCTGGCCTAATGGTTAAGGTCTTAACTCCTACTCTGGCCTAATAGCTAAGGTCTTAACTCTTACTCTGGCCTAATAGCTAAGGTCTTAGACTCGTACTCTGGCCTACAGGTTAAGGTTTTAACTCTTACTCTGGCCTACTGGTTAAGGTCTTAACTCTTACTCTGGCCTAATAGCTAAGGTCTTAGACTCGTACTATGGCCTACAGGTTAAGGTCTTAACTCTTACTCTGGCCTACTGGTTAAGGTCTTAGCTTTTACTCTGGCCTAATAGCTAAGGTCTTAACTCTTACTCTGGCCTAATAGCTAAGGTCTTAGACTCATAGTATGGCCTACAGGTTTAGGTCTTAACTCCTACTCTGGCCTACAGGTTAAGGTCTTAACTCTTACTCTGGCCTACTGGTTAAGGTCTTAACTCGTACTCTGGCCTAATAGCTAAGGTGTTAACTCTTACTCAGCCCTAATAGCTAAGGTCTTAATTCTTACTCTGGCCTAATAGCTAAGGTCTTAGACTCGTACTCTGGCCTAATGGTTAAGGTCTTAACTCTTACTCTGGCCTAGTAGCTAAGGTCTTAGACTCGTACTCTGGCCTAATGGTTAAGGTCTTAACTCTTACTCTGGCCTAATAGCTAAGGTCTTAGACTCGTACTCTGGCCTAATGGTGAAGGGCTTAACTCTTACTCTGGCCAACTGGTTAAGGTCTTAACTCTTACTCTGGCCTAATAGCTAAGGTCTTAACTCTTACTCTGGCCTAATAGCTAAGGTCTTAGACTCATACTCTGGCCTAATGGTTAAGGTCTTAACTCTTACTCAGGCCTAATAGCTAAGGTCTTAACTCTTACTCTGGCCTAATAGCTAAGGTTTTAGACTCGTACTATGGCCTACAGGTTAAGGTCTTAACTCTTACTCTGGCCTACTGGTTAAGGTCTTAACTCTTACTCTGGCCTAATAGCTAAGGTCTTAGACTCATACTCTGGCCTAGTGGTTAAGGTCTTAACTCTTACTCTGGCCTAATAGCTAAGGTGTTAGACTCGTACTCTGGCCTAATGGTTAAGGTCTTAACTCTTACTCTGGCCTAATAGCTAAGGTCTTAGACTTGTACTCTGGCCTAATAGTTAAGGTCTTAACTCTTAGTCTGGCCTAATAGCTAAGGTCTTAGACTCTTACTCTGACATAATGGTTAAGGTCTTAGACTCTTACTCTGGCCAAATGGTTAAGGTCTTAACTCTTTCTCTGGCCTAATGGTTAAGGTCTTAGACTCTTAATCTGGCCTAATGGTAAAGGTCTTAACTCTTACTCTGGCCAGACTCTTACTCTGGCCTAATGGTTAAGGTCTTAACTCTTACTCTAGCCTACTGGTTAAGGTCTTAACTCTTACTCTGGCCTAATAGCTAAGGTCTTAGACTCATACTCTTGCCTACTGGTTAAGGTCTTAACTCATACTCTGGCCTACTGGTTAAGGTCTTAACTCTTACTCTGGCCTAATAGCTAAGGTCTTAGACTCTTTCTCTGGCCTAATGTTTAAGGTCTTTATTCTTACTCTGGCTTAATGGTTAAAGTCTTAACTCTTACTCTGGCCTAATAGCTAAGGTCTTAACTCTTACTCTGGCCTAATAGCTACGGTCTTAGACTCGTACTCTGATCTAATGGTTAAGGTCTTAACTCTTTCTCTGGCCTACTGGTTAAGGTCTTAACTCTTACTCTGGCCTAATAGCTAAGGTCTTAGACTCGTACTCTGGCCTACTGGTTAAGGTCTTAACTCTTACTCTGGCCTACTGGTTAAGGTCTTAACTCTTACTCTGGCCTAATAGCTAAGGTCTTAGACTCATACTCTGGTCTAATGGTTAAGGTCTTAACTCTTTCTCTGGCCTACTGGTTAAGGTCTTAACTCTTACTCTGGCCTAATAGCTAAGGTGTTAGACTCGTACTCTGGCCTACTGGTTAAGGTCTTAACTCTTACTCTGGCCGACTGGTTAAGGTCTTAACTCTTACTCTGGCCTAATAGCTAAGGTCTTAGGCTAGTACTCTGGCCTAATGATTAAGGTCTTAACTCTTACTCTGGCCTACTGGTTAAGGTCTTAACTCTTACTCTGGCCTACTGATTAAGGTCTTAACTCTTAGTCTGGCATAATAGATCAGGTCTTAACACTTACTCTGGCCTAATAGCTAAGGTCTTAGACTCGTACTCAGGCGTAATGGTTAAGGTCTTAACTCTTACTCTGGCCTAATAGCTAAGGTCTTAACTCTTACTCTGGCTAAATAGCTAAGGTCTTAGACTTGTACTCTGGCTTAATGGTTACGGTCCTAACTCTTACTCTGGCCTAATAGCTAAGGTCTTAACTCTTACTCTGGCCTAATAGCTAAGGTCTTAGACTCGTACTCTGGCCTAATGGTTAAGGTCTTAACTCTTACTCTGGCCTACAGGTGAAGGTCTTAACTCTTACTCTGGCGTACTGGTTAAGGTCTTAACTCTTACTCTGGCCTAATAGCTAAGGTCTTAACTTTACTCTGGCCTAATAGCTAAGGTGTAAGACTCGTACTATGGCCTGATAGCTAAGGTATTAGTCTCGTACTCTCGCCTAATAGCTAAGGTCTTAACTCTTACTCTGGCCTAATAGCTAAGGTCTTAACTCTTACTCTGGCCTAATAGCTAAGGTCTTAGACTTGTACTCTGGCCTAATAGCTAAGGTCTTAGACTCGTACTCTGGCCTAATAGCTAAGGTCTTAACTCTTACTCTGGCCTAATAGCTAAGGTCTCAACTCCTACTCTGGCCTAATAGCTAATTTCTTAGACTCGTACTCTGGCCTAATAGCTAAGGTCTTAGACTCGTACTCTGGCCTAATGGTTAAGGTCTTAACTCTTACTCTGGCCTAATGGTTAAGGTCTTAGACTCTTACTCTGACATAATGGTTAAGGTCTTAGACTCTTACTCTGGCCTAATGGTTAAGGTCTTAACTCTTACTCTGGCCTAATGGTTAAGGTCTTAGACTCTTAATCTGGCCTAATGGTAAAGGTCTTAACTCTTACTCTGGCCAGACTCTTACTCTGGACTAATGGTTAAGGTCTTAACTCTTACTCTGGCCTAATGGTTAAGGTCTTAGACTCTTACTCTGGCCTAATGGTTAAGGTCTTAGCTCTTACTCCGGCCTAATGGTTAAGGTCTTAGACTCTTTCTCTGGCCTAATGTTTAAGGTCTTTATTCTTACTCTGGCTTAATGGTTAAAGTCTTAACTCTTACTCTGGCCTAATAGCTAAGGTCTTAACTCTTACTCTGGCCTAATAGCTACGGTCTTAGACTCGTACTCTCATCTAATGGTTAAGGTCTTAACTCTTTCTCTGGCCTACTGGTTAAGGTCTTAACTCTTACTCTGGCCTAATAGCTAAGGTCTTAGACTCGTACTCTGGCCTACTGGTTAAGGTCTTAACTCTTACTCTGGCCTACTGGTTAAGGTCTTAACTCTTACTCTGGCCTAATAGCTAAGGTCTTAGACTCATACTCTGGTCTAATGGTTAAGGTCTTAACTCTTTCTCTGGCCTACTGGTTAAGGTCTTAACTCTTACTCTGGCCTAATAGCTAAGGTGTTAGACTCATACTCTGGCCTACTGGTTAAGGTCTTAACTCTTACTCTGGCCGACTGGTTAAGGTCTTAACTCTTACTCTGGCCTAATAGCTAAGGTCTTAGGCTAGTACTCTGGCCTAATGATTAAGGTCTTAACTCTTACTCTGGCCTACTGGTTAAGGTCTTAACTCTTACTCTGGCCTACTGGTTAAGGTCTTAACTCTTACTCTGGCCTAATAGCTAAGGTCTTAGACTCGTACTCAGGCGTAATGGTTAAGGTCTTAACTCTTACTCTGGCCTAATAGCTAAGGTCTTAACTCTTACTCTGGCTAAATAGCTAAGGTCTTAGACTTGTACTCTGGCTTAATGGTTACGGTCCTAACTCTTACTCTGGCCTAATAGCTAAGGTCTTAACTCTTACTCTGGCCTAATAGCTAAGGTCTTAGACTCGTACTCTGGCCTAATGGTTAACGTCTTAACTCTTACTCTGGCCTACAGGTTAAGGTCTTAACTCTTACTCTGGCGTACTGGTTAAGGTCTTAACTCTTACTCTGGCCTAATAGCTAAGGTCTTAACTTTACTCTGGCCTAATAGCTAAGGTGTAAGACTCGTACTATGGCCTGATAGCTAAGGTATTAGACTCGTACTCTCGCCTAATAGCTAAGGTCTTAACTCTTACTCTGGCCTAATAGCTAAGGTCTTAACTCTTACTCTGGCCTAATAGCTAAGGTCTTAGACTTGTACTCTGGCCTAATAGCTAAGGTCTTAACTCTTACTCTGGCCTAATAGCTAAGGTCTTAACTCCTACTCTGGCCTAATAGCTAATTTCTTAGACTCGTACTCTGGCCTAATAGCTAAGGTCTTAGACTCGTACTCTGGCCTAATGGTTAAGGTCTTAACTCTTACACTGACCTACTGGTTAAGGTCTTAACTCTTACTCTGGCCTAATAGCTAAGGTCTTAGACTCGTACTCTGGCCTAATGGTTAAGGTCTTAACTCTTACTCTGGCCTACTGGTTAAGGTCTTAAGTTTTACTCTGGCCTAATAGCTAAGGTCTTAACTCTTACTCTGGCCTAAAAGCTAAGGTCTTAGACTCGTACTTTGGCCTAATGGTTAAGGTCTTAACTCTTACTCTGGCCTAATAGCTAAGGTCTTAACTCTTACTCTGGCCTAATAGCTAAGGTCTTAGACTCGTACTATGGCCTACAGGTTAAGTTCTTAACTCTTACTCTGGCCTACTGGTTAAGGTCTTAACTCTTACTCTGGCCTAATAGCTAAGGTCTTAGACTCGTACTCTGGCCTAATGGTTAAGGTCTTAACTCTTACTCTGGCCTAATAGCTAAGGTCTTAGACTGGTACTCTGGCCTAATGGTTAAGGTCTTAACTCTTACTCTGGCCTACTGGTTAAGGTCTTAACTCTTACTCTGGCCTAATAGCTAAGGTCTTAGACTCGTACTCTGGCCTAATGGTGAAGGTCTTAACTCTTACTCTGGCCTACTGGTTAAGGTCTTAACTCTTACCCTGGCCTAATAGCTAAGGTCCTAACTCTTACTCTGGCCTAATAGCTAAGGTCTTAGACTCGTACTCTGGCCTAATGGTTAAGGTCTTAACTCTTACTCTGGCCTAATAGCTAAGGTGTAAGACTCGTACTATGGCCTGATAGCTAAGGTCTTAGACTCGTACTCTGGCCTAATAGCTAAGGTCTTAACTCTTACTCTGGCCTAATAGCTAAGGTCTTAACTCTTACCCTGGCCTAATAGCTAAGGTCTTAGACTCGTACTCTAGCCTAATAGCTAAGGTCTTAGACTCGTACTCTGGCCTAATAGCTAAGGTCTTAGACTCATACTCTGGCCTAATGGTTAAGGTCTTAATTCTTACTCTGGCCTAATAGCTAAGGTCTTAGACTCGTACTCTGGCCTACAGGTTAAGGTCTTAACTCTTACTCTGGCCTAATAGCTAAGGTCTTGACTCTTACTCTGGCCTAATAGCTAAGGTCTTAGACTCGTACTATGGCCTTCAGGTTAAGGTCTTAACTCTTACTCTGGCCTACTGGTTAAGGTCTTAACTCTTACTCTGGCCTATTAGCTAAGGTCTTAACTCTTACTCTGGCCTATTAGCTATGGTCTTAGACTCATAGTATGGCCTACAGGTTTAGGTCTTAACTCCTACTCTGGCCTACAGGTTAAGGTCTTAACTCTTACTCTGGCCTACTGGTTAAGGTCTTAACTCTTACTCTGGCCTGATAGCTAAGTTCTTAACTCTTACTCTGGCCTAATAGCTAAGGTCTTATACTGGTACTATGGCCTACAGGTTAAGGTCTTAACTCTTACTCTGGCCTAATAGCTAAGGTCTTAGACTCGTACTCTGGCCTAATGGTTAAGGTTTTAACTCTTACTCTGGCCCAATAGCTAAGGTCTTAACTCTTACTCTGGCCTAATAGCTAAGGTCTTAGATTCGTACTCTGGACTAATGGTTAAGGTCTTAACTCTTACTCTGGCCTACTGGTTAAGGTCTTAACTCTTACTCTGGCCTAATAGCTAACGTCTTAGACTCGTACTCTGGCCTAATGGTTAAGGTCTTAACTCTTACTCTGGCCTAATAGCTAAGGTCTTAACTCTTACTCTGGCTAAATAGCTAAGGTCTTAGACTCGTACTCTGGCCTAATGGTGAAGGTCTTAACTCTTACTCTGGCCTACTGGTTAAGGTCTTAACTCTTACCCTGGCCTAATAGCTAAGATCTTAACTCTTACTCTGGCCTAATAGCTAAGGTCTTAGACTCGTACTCTGGCCTAATGGTTAAGGTCTTAACTCTTACTCTGGCCTAATAGCTAAGGTGTAAGACTCGTACTATGGCCTGATAGCTAAGGTCTTAGACTCGTACTCTGGCCTAATAGCTAAGGTCTTAACTCTTACTCTGGCCTAATAGCTAAGGTCTTAACTCTTACCCTGGCCTAATAGCTAAGGTCTTAGACTCGTACTCTGGCCTAATAGCTAAGGTCTTAGACTCGTACTCTGGCCTAATAGCTAAGGTCTTAGACTCATACTCTGGCCTAATGGTTAAGGTCTTAATTCTTACTCTGGCCTAATAGCTAAGGTCTTAGACTCGTACTCTGGCCTACAGGTTAAGGTCTTAAATCTTACTCTGGCCTAATAGCTAAGGTCTTGACTCTTACTCTGGCCTAATAGCTAAGGTCTTAGACTCGTACTATGGCCTTCAGGTTAAGGTCTTAACTCTTACTCTGGCCTACTGGTTTAGGTCTTAACTCTTACTCTGGCCTAATAGCTAAGGTCTTAACTCTTACTCTGGCCTATTAGCTATGGTCTTAGACTCATAGTATGGCCTACAGGTTTAGGTCTTAACTCCTACTCTGGCCTACAGGTTAAGGTCTTAACTCTTACTCTGGCCTACTGGTTAAGGTCTTAACTCTTACTCTGGCCTGATAGCTAAGTTCTTAACTCTTACTCTGGCCTAATAGCTAAGGTCTTATACTGGTACTATGGCTTACAGGTTAAGGTCTTAACTCTTACTCTGGCCTAATAGCTAAGGTCTTAGACTCGTACTCTGGCCTAATGGTTAAGGTCTTAACTCTTACTCTGGCCCAATAGCTAAGGTCCTAACTCTTACTCTGGCCTAATAGCTAAGGTCTTAGACTCGTACTCTGGACTAATGGTTAAGGTCTTAACTCTTACTCTGGCCTACTGGTTAAGGTCTTAACTCTTACTCTGGCCTAATAGCTAACGTCTTAGACTCGTACTCTGGCCTAATGGTTAAGGTCTTAACTCTTACTCTGGCCTAATATCTAAGGTCTTAACTCTTACTCTGGCTAAATAGCTAAGGTCTTAGACTCGTACTCTGGCTTAATGGTTAAGGTCTTAACTCATACTCTGGCCTACTGGTTAAGGTCTTAACTCTTACTCTGGCCTAATAGCTAAGGTCTTAACTCTTACTCTGGCCTAATAGCTTAGGTCTTAGACTCGTACTCTGGCCTAATGGTTAATGTCTTAACTCATACTCTGGCCTACTGGTTAAGGTCTTAACTCTTACTCTGGCCTAATAGCTAAGGTCTTAGACTCTTTCTCTGGCCTAATGTTTAAGGTCTTTATTCTTACTCTGGCTTAATGGTTAAAGTCTTAACTCTTACTCTGGCCTAATAGCTAAGGTCTTAACTCTTACTCTGGCCTAATAGCTACGGTCTTAGACTCGTACTCTGATCTAATGGTTAAGGTCTTAACTCTTTCTCTGGCCTACTGGTTAAGGTCTTAACTCTTACTCTGGCCTAATAGCTAAGGTCTTAGACTCGTACTCTGGCCTACTGGTTAAGGTCTTAACTCTTACTCTGGCCTACTGGTTAAGGTCTTAACTCTTACTCTGGCCTAATAGCTAAGGTCTTAGACTCATACTCTGGTCTAATGGTTAAGGTCTTAACTCTTTCTCTGGCCTACTGGTTAAGGTCTTAACTCTTACTCTGGCCTAATAGCTAAGGTGTTAGACTCGTACTCTGGCCTACTGGTTAAGGTCTTAACTCTTACTCTGGCCGACTGGTTAAGGTCTTAACTCTTACTCTGGCCTAATAGCTAAGGTCTTAGGCTAGTACTCTGGCCTAATGATTAAGGTCTTAACTCTTACTCTGGCCTACTGGTTAAGGTCTTAACTCTTACTCTGGCCTACTGATTAAGGTCTTAACTCTTAGTCTGGCATAATAGATCAGGTCTTAACACTTACTCTGGCCTAATAGCTAAGGTCTTAGACTCGTACTCAGGCGTAATGGTTAAGGTCTTAACTCTTACTCTGGCCTAATAGCTAAGGTCTTAACTCTTACTCTGGCTAAATAGCTAAGGTCTTAGACTTGTACTCTGGCTTAATGGTTACGGTCCTAACTCTTACTCTGGCCTAATAGCTAAGGTCTTAACTCTTACTCTGGCCTAATAGCTAAGGTCTTAGACTCGTACTCTGGCCTAATGGTTAAGGTCTTAACTCTTACTCTGGCCTACAGGTTAAGGTCTTAACTCTTACTCTGGCGTACTGGTTAAGGTCTTAACTCTTACTCTGGCCTAATAGCTAAGGTCTTAACTTTACTCTGGCCTAATAGCTAAGGTGTAAGACTCGTACTATGGCCTGATAGCTAAGGTATTAGTCTCGTACTCTCGCCTAATAGCTAAGGTCTTAACTCTTACTCTGGCCTAATAGCTAAGGTCTTAACTCTTACTCTGGCCTAATAGCTACGGTCTTAGACTTGTACTCTGGCCTAATAGCTAAGGTCTTAGACTCGTACTCTGGCCTAATAGCTAAGGTCTTAACTCTTACTCTGGCCTAATAGCTAAGGTCTTAACTCCTACTCTGGCCTAATAGCTAATTTCTTAGACTCGTACTCTGGCCTAATAGCTAAGGTCTTAGACTCGTACTCTGGCCTAATGGTTAAGGTCTTAACTCTTACTCTGGCCTAATGGTTAAGGTCTTAGACTCTTACTCTGACATAATGGTTAAGGTCTTAGACTCTTACTCTGGCCTAATGGTTAAGGTCTTAACTCTTACTCTGGCCTAATGGTTAAGGTCTTAGACTCTTAATCTGGCCTAATGGTAAAGGTCTTAACTCTTACTCTGGCCAGACTCTTACTCTGGACTAATGGTTAAGGTCTTAACTCTTACTCTGGCCTAATGGTTAAGGTCTTAGACTCTTACTCTGGCCTAATGGTTAAGGTCTTAGCTCTTACTCCGGCCTAATGGTTAAGGTCTTAGACTCTTTCTCTGGCCTAATGTTTAAGGTCTTTATTCTTACTCTGGCTTAATGGTTAACGTCTTAACTCTTACTCTGGCCTAATAGCTAAGGTCTTAACTCTTACTCTGGCCTTATAGCTACGGTCTTAGACTCGTACTCTGATCTAATGGTTAAGGTCTTAACTCTTTCTCTGGCCTACTGGTTAAGGTCTTAACTCTTACTCTGGCCTAATAGCTAAGGTCTTAGACTCGTACTCTGGCCTACTGGTTAAGGTCTTAACTCTTACTCTGGCCTACTGGTTAAGGTCTTAACTCTTACTCTGGCCTAATAGCTAAGGTCTTAGACTCATACTCTGGTCTAATGGTTAAGGTCTTAACTCTTTCTCTGGCCTACTGGTTAAGGTCTTAACTCTTACTCTGGCCTAATAGCTAAGGTGTTAGACTCATACTCTGGCCTACTGGTTAAGGTCTTAACTCTTACTCTGGCCGACTGGTTAAGGTCTTAACTCTTACTCTGGCCTAATAGCTAAGGTCTTAGGCTAGTACTCTGGCCTAATGATTACGGTCTTAACTCTTACTCTGGCCTACTGGTTAAGGTCTTAACTCTTACTCTGGCCTACTGGTTAAGGTCTTAACTCTTACTCTGGCCTAATAGCTAAGGTCTTAGACTCGTACTCAGGCATAATGGTTAAGGTCTTAACTCTTACTCTGGCCTAATAGCTAAGGTCTTAACTCTTACTCTGGCTAAATAGCTAAGGTCTTAGACTTGTACTCTGGCTTAATGGTTACGGTCCTAACTCTTACTCTGGCCTAATAGCTAAGGTCTTAACTCTTACTCTGGCCTAATAGCTAAGGTCTTAGACTCGTACTTTGGCCTAATGGTTAAGGTCTTAACTCTTACTCTGGCCTACAGGTTAAGGTCTTAACTCTTACTCTGGCGTACTGGTTAAGGTCTTAACTCTTACTCTGGCCTAATAGCTAAGGTCTTAACTTTACTCTGGCCTAATAGCTAAGGTGTAAGACTCGTACTATGGCCTGATAGCTAAGGTATTAGACTCGTACTCTCGCCTAATAGCTAAGGTCTTAACTCTTACTCTGGCCTAATAGCTAAGGTCTTAACTCTTACTCTGGCCTAATAGCTAAGGTCTTAGACTCGTACTCTGGCCTACTGGTTAAGGTCTTAACTCTTACTCTGGCCTACTGGTTAAGGTCTTAACTCTTACTCTGGCCTACTGGTTAAGGTCTTAACTCTTACTCTGGCCTAATAGCTAAGGTCCTAACTCTTACTCTGGCCTAATAGCTAATTTCTTAGACTCGTACTCTGGCCTAATAGCTAAGGTCTTAGACTCGTACTCTGGCCTAATGGTTAAGGTCTTAACTCTTACACTGACCTACTGGTTAAGGTCTTAACTCTTACTCTGGCCTAATAGCTAAGGTCTTAGACTCGTACTCTGGCCTAATGGTTAAGGTCTTAACTCTTACTCTGGCCTACTGGTTAAGGTCTTAAGTTTTACTCTGGCCTAATAGCTAAGGTCTTAACTCTTACTCTGGCCTAAAAGCTAAGGTCTTAGACTCGTACTTTGGCCTAATGGTTAAGGTCTTAACTCTTACTCTGGCCTAATAGCTAAGGTCTTAACTCTTACTCTGGCCTAATAGCTAAGGTCTTAGACTCGTACTATGGCCTACAGGTTAAGTTCTTAACTCTTACTCTGGCCTACTGGTTAAGGTCTTAACTCTTACTCTGGCCTAATAGCTAAGGTCTTAGACTCGTACTCTGGCCTAATGGTTAAGGTCTTAACTCTTCCTCTGGCCTAATAGCTAAGGTCTTAACTCTTACTCTGGCCTAATAGCTAAGGTCTTAGACTGGTACTCTGGCCTAATGGTTAAGGTCTTAACTCTTACTCTGGCCTACTGGTTAAGGTCTTAACTCTTACTCTGGCCTAATAGCTAAGGTCTTAGACTCGTACTCTGGCCTAATGGTGAAGGTCTTAACTCTTACTCTGGCCTACTGGTTAAGGTCTTAACTCTTACCCTGGCCTAATAGCTAAGGTCCTAACTCTTACTCTTGCCTAATAGCTAAGGTCTTAGACTCGTACTCTGGCCTAATGGTTAAGGTCTTAACTCTTACTCTGGCCTAATAGCTAAGGTGTAAGACTCGTACTATGGCCTGATAGCTAAGGTCTTAGACTCGTACTCTGGCCTAATAGCTAAGGTCTTAACTCTTACTCTGGCCTAATAGCTAAGGTCTTAACTCTTACCCTGGCCTAATAGCTAAGGTCTTAGACTCGTACTCTGGCCTAATAGCTAAGGTCTTAGACTCGTACTCTGGCCTAATAGCTAAGGTCTTAGACTCATACTCTGGCCTAATGGTTAAGGTCTTAATTCTTACTCTGGCCTAATAGCTAAGGTCTTAGACTCGTACTCTGGCCTACAGGTTAAGGTCTTAACTCTTACTCTGGCCTAATAGCTAAGGTCTTGACTCTTACTCTGGCCTAATAGCTAAGGTCTTAGACTCGTACTATGGCCTTCAGGTTAAGGTCTTAACTCTTACTCTGGCCTACTGGTTAAGGTCTTAACTCTTACTCTGGCCTATTAGCTAAGGTCTTAACTCTTACTCTGGCCTATTAGCTATGGTCTTAGACTCATAGTATGGCCTACAGGTTTAGGTCTTAACTCCTACTCTGGCCTACAGGTTAAGGTCTTAACTCTTACTCTGGCCTACAGGTTAAGGTCTTAACTCTTACTCTGGCCTGATAGCTAAGTTCTTAACTCTTACTCTGGCCTAATAGCTAAGGTCTTATACTGGTACTATGGCCTACAGGTTAAGGTCTTAACTCTTACTCTGGCCTAATAGCTAAGGTCTTAGACTCGTACTCTGGCCTAATGGTTAAGGTTTTAACTCTTACTCTGGCCCAATAGCTAAGGTCTTAACTCTTACTCTGGCCTAATAGCTAAGGTCTTAGATTCGTACTCTGGACTAATGGTTAAGGTCTTAACTCTTACTCTGGCCTACTGGTTAAGGTCTTAACTCTTACTCTGGCCTAATAGCTAACGTCTTAGACTCGTACTCTGGCCTAATGGTTAAGGTCTTAACTCTTACTCTGGCCTAATAGCTAAGGTCTTAACTCTTACTCTGGCTAAATAGCTAAGGTCTTAGACTCATACTCTGGCCTAATGGTGAAGGTCTTAACTCTTACTCTGGCCTACTGGTTAAGGTCTTAACTCTTACCCTGGCCTAATAGCTAAGATCTTAACTCTTACTCTGGCCTAATAGCTAAGGTCTTAGACTCGTACTCTGGCCTAATGGTTAAGGTCTTAACTCTTACTCTGGCCTAATAGCTAAGGTGTAAGACTCGTACTATGGCCTGATAGCTAAGGTCTTAGACTCGTACTCTGGTCTAATAGCTAAGGTCTTAACTCTTACTCTGGCCTAATAGCTAAGGTCTTAACTCTTACCCTGGCCTAATAGCTAAGGTCTTAGACTCGTACTCTGGCCTAATAGCTAAGGTCTTAGACTCGTACTCTGGCCTAATAGCTAAGGTCTTAGACTCATACTCTGGCCTAATGGTTAAGGTCTTAATTCTTACTCTGGCCTAATAGCTAAGGTCTTAGACTCGTACTCTGGCCTACAGGTTAAGGTCTTAAATCTTACTCTGGCCTAATAGCTAAGGTCTTGACTCTTACTCTGGCCTAATAGCTAAGGTCTTAGACTCGTACTATGGCCTTCAGGTTAAGGTCTTAACTCTTACTCTGGCCTACTGGTTTAGGTCTTAACTCTTACTCTGGCCTAATAGCTAAGGTCTTAACTCTTACTCTGGCCTATTAGCTATGGTCTTAGACTCATAGTATGGCCTACAGGTTTAGGTCTTAACTCCTACTCTGGCCTACAGGTTAAGGTCTTAACTCTTACTCTGGCCTACTGGTTAAGGTCTTAACTCTTACTCTGGCCTGATAGCTAAGTTCTTAACTCTTTCTCTGGCCTAATAGCTAAGGTCTTATACTGGTACTATGGCTTACAGGTTAAGGTCTTAACTCTTACTCTGGCCTAATAGCTAAGGTCTTAGACTCGTACTCTGGCCTAATGGTTAAGGTCTTAACTCTTACTCTGGCCCAATAGCTAAGGTCCTAACTCTTACTCTGGCCTAATAGCTAAGGTCTTAGACTCGTACTCTGGACTAATGGTTAAGGTCTTAACTCTTACTCTGGCCTACTGGTTAAGGTCTTAACTCTTACTCTGGCCTAATAGCTAACGTCTTAGACTCGTACTCTGGCCTAATGGTTAAGGTCTTAACTCTTACTCTGGCCTAATAGCTAAGGTCTTAACTCTTACTCTGGCTAAATAGCTAAGGTCTTAGACTCGTACTCTGGCTTAATGGTTAAGGTCTTAACTCATACTCTGGCCTAATATCTAAGGTCTTAACTCTTACTCTGGCCTAATAGCTAAGGTCTTAGACTCGTACTATGGCCTACAGGTTAAGGTCTTAACTCTTACTCTGACCTACAGGTTAAGTTCTTAACTCTTACTCTGGCCTACTGGTTAAGGTCTTAAGTTTTACTCTGGCCTAATAGCTAAGGTCTTAGACTCGTACTCTGGCCTACTGGTTAAGGTCTTAACTCTTACTCTGGCCTACTGGTTAAGGTCTTAACTCTTACTCTGGCCTAATAGCTAAGGTCTTAGACTCGTACTCTGGCCTACTGCTTAAGGTCTTAACTCTTACTCTGGCCTAATAGCTAAGTTCTTAACTCTTACTCTGGCCTACTGGATAAGGTCTTAACTCTTACCCTGGCCTAATAGCTAAGGTCTTAGACTCGTACTCTGGCCTACAGGTTCAGGTCTTAACTCTTACTCTGGCCTACAAGTTAAGGTCTTAACTCTTACTCTGGCCTACTGGTTAAGGTCTTAACTCTTACTCTGGCCTAATAGCTAAGGTCATAGACTCGTACTATGGCCTTCAGGTTAAGGTCTTAACTCTTACTCTGGCCTACATGTTAAGGTCTTAACTCTTACTCTGGCCTAACAGCTAAGGTCTTAACTCTTACTCTGGCCTAATAACTAAGGTCTTAGACTCGTACTCTGGCCTACAGGTTAAGGTCTTAACTCTTACTCTGGCCTAATAGCTAAGGTCTTAGACTCATACTCTGGCCTTATGGTTAAGGTCTTAACTCTTACTCTGGCCTAATGGTTAAGGTATTAACTCTTACTCTGGCCTAATAGCTAAGGTCTTAGACTCATACTCTGGCCTACTGCTTAAGGTCTTAACTCTTACTCTGGCCTAATAGCTAAGGTCTTAACTCTTACTCTGGCCTACTGGATAAGGTCTTAACTCTTACCCTGGCCTAACAGCTAAGGTCTTAGACTCGTACTATGGCCTACAGGTTAAGGTCTTAACTCTCACTCTCGCCTACTGGTTAAGGTCTTAACTCTTACTCTGGCCTAATAGCTAAGGTCTTAACTCTTACTCTGGCCTAATAGCTTAGGTCTTATACTCGTACTCTGGCCTAATGGTTAAGGTCTTAACTCTTACTCTGGCCTAATAGCTAAGGTCTTAACTCTTACTCTGGCCTAATAGCTAAGGTCTTAGACTCGTACTCTGGCCTAAAGGTTAAGGTTTTAACTCTTACTCTGGCCTACTGGTTAAGGTCTTAACTCTTACTCTGGCCTAATAGCTAAGGTGTTAGACTCGTACTATGGCCTACAGGTTAAGGTCTTAACTCTTACTCTGGCCTACTGGTTAAGGTCTTAGCTCTTACTCTGGCCTAATAGCTAAGGTCTTAACTCTTACTCTGGCCTAATAGCTAAGGGCTTAGACTCATAGTATGGCCTACAGGTTTAGGTCTTAAATCCTACTCTGGCCTACAGGTTAAGGTCTTAACTCTTTCTCTGGCCTACTGGTTAAGGTCTTAACTCTTACTCTGGCCTAATAGCTAAGGTCTTAACACTTACTCTGGCCTAATAGCTAAGGTCTTAGACTCGTACTCTGGCCTAATAGCTAAGGTCTTAACTCTTACTCTGGCCTAATAGCTAAGGTCTTAATTCTTACTCTGGCCTAATCGCCAAGGTCTTAGACTCGTACTCTGGCCTAATGGTTAAGGTCTTAACTCTTACTCTGGCCTAATAGCTAAGGTCTTAGACTCGTACTCTGGCCTAATGGTTAAGGTCTTAACTCTTACTCTGGCCTACTGGTTTAGGTCTTAACTCTTACTCTGGCCTAATAGCTAAGGTCTTAACTCTTACTCTGGCCTATTAGCTATGGTCTTAGACTCATAGTATTGCCTACAGGTTTAGGTCTTAACTCCTACTCTGGCCTACAGGTTAAGGTCTTAACTCTTACTCTGGCCTACTGGTTAAGGTCTTAACTCTTACTCTGACCTGATAGCTAAGTTCTTAACTCTTACTCTGGCCTAATAGCTAAGGTCTTATACTGGTACTATGGCTTACAGGTTAAGGTCTTAACTCTTACTCTGGCCTAATAGCTAAGGTCTTAGACTCGTACTCTGGCCTAATGGTTAAGGTCTTAACACTTACTCTGGCCCAATAGCTAAGGTCTTAACTCTTACTCTGGCCTAATAGCTAAGGTCTTAGACTCGTACTC